>NW_008334861.1:3984151-3987331 GCF_000622305.1 Nannospalax galili | reverse complement strand
GGGGGGTCCAACCTTTTGGCAGATCCAGCAGTCCTCGGCTATAGAGGGGGCTGTTTGGTTTAGCAACATATGGGTAAGTTCTAGTAAGCTTAGCGCCTGTAGGTCAAGGTCTAGTTCTTCTCTATCCTCAGGCAACGCTAAGGGGTGGTAATTGAGTTTAGGGTACAGGGCTTGAACTCTTTGTTCTATCTCCTTATTTACTCTTGTTTGTCGTGCTTTGTCTTGAACCCCACCACCATCCGTATATCCTATGGGGGCCTCTAGGTCCCAACATAGGTCCTCTCCAACATTGCCATGACATTGGGAGGGTGCCAAATTTCCCCCATCAATGCCCAGGGGTGTCCTGGGTTGTCTTATCCCAGTCCAGTAAGTCTTGTTTCTGTAAGAGCATTGTTGAGCAAAGTCATAGCAAACAGAGTGCATGGTCTGATAGAACGAGGTGCAAGGGCAGGGACCTTTCATTCACACAAATGTGGAAAAGGTCTTCTCACCTTTTCCACAGTCCTGTCCCCTCTTCATTAATATATTTACTGTAGAGCCAACCAGAGCCCATCAGGCCGGCACTCAGCTTGACACATTTTCCTCACTTAAGCTGTTGAGCCCTCCCCAAAACACTGTCACTCTCACTGAGCATACCTGTCTTGCACAGGTCTCTGAATCCCTCAACCTTTCTCATGCATGACACTACTTTACTCAGCAACCACTGTTCACACCAGCCTATCTTCCCAGTACCCATGCTGTCCCCTGAGGCTCCCAGGCCTAAGAGCTTTGTGAAGAAGCAAAGTAAGTCAGAGCAATGGCTAGAGGTAGGAGACAAGAGCAGCAGAGAAGGTTGCAGGGATGCTAGTCTTTCTGGTGCGCCCATATCCTTATCCAGCGGCATCTTGAGTGGGCAGCTATGCCTTCCTTACAAAATCCAAGAATTTTCAAGAATTTTCTGTGTACATGTGCACGTGTCTGTGCTGTGCACACATGCAGAAGCCAGGGAAAGATGCCAGGTGTCCTGTTTTCATTCTCTATCTTATTCCCCTAAGACAGCTTCTCACTGAAATTGGAGCTAACCTGGCAGCGAGCAAGCCCCAATGATCATCCTGTGTCAGCCTCCCACAACACAGGTTAAAGGCAAATGCAGGCATAATTGGCTTTCTATATGGGTGCCGGGGTTTCTAAATCAGGTCCTCATGCTTGCACAGCAAGTACTCTTATCCACTGAGCCATCTCCTCAGCCCGCCTGTTCCCTCTCTCCCCGCCCCTCAAAAAGTAGCAAACAAAATTTTAAAAGGTGTCCAGGGTTTCCCATGAGGCTCCTGCCTCATGCCTGAAATAAGTCATTTCTCCAGAGAAATTCGTTCCCTTCAATGGGAACATCTCAAAGCAGTCTTTGTTGTTGCTGTTGTTGTTGTTTGTTGCGGGTTCTCCTCAGGCCAGCTGTGAAGACCCTGACCTGAATCGGGTCCCCTGCCGATTGGGAGGGGGGCAAGAGGCGTGAAGTCACAGCACACAGACACTGGGAGTCAGGTAAAAGCAAGCACTAGGAGAGGTGCTGCAGGCTCATTTAATGCAGGAGGGGGGGCCTTATATTTCCCTTTTCTCCGCCTCCAAGTCCCTTTAGTCAGCGTAGTTTTCTGATTGGTCCACGCCATGCAGTCTGTCAGCAGTCACTGGGCTCGCGAGCAGGGTACGGAGACGTGGGCTCCTTTTGGCGGGCTATTTGAGGACCAAGAAATGAAGTGAATTCTCACTGAATCCCAGGGCTCTGGGTCCGCGCCATCTCTGGAGGACTCCTGCTACACTTCCACCCTTTGTCTTTAAAAATGACTGTCCAGCAAGAGCCTGTAGGCAGCTCCGCCTCAGGATGACCCCAGGATCATGGACTGTGCCTGTCTTAGGTTGTCCTATTCGGGCATGAACCTTACCCGTCATTGGAGCATGGGCATACACGTCCATGTCCTGGCTTAGGTTGATTCAGCCCAACAGGAGCTTACCTGTCATTGGCTACCAGCCCTCCAAGGGGTATCGTCCTGGGGGATCAGTCGAGGTGGGGAATTATCTGTAGGAGGCCTCATACATTTCTGCAAACCAAGTCTGTTGGGCTGCATAGGATGGGTTGAAATCATCTTTGTGTATTGCTCTGAGGGCCTGATACACCGAGTGATTGAATTTTTTCTGACTGCAGGAACGAAGAACAAGGCATTTAAGAAGTAGAAAGAGAAGAATAATTATGCCTGTCAGGAGTAGGTAAGTGACGATCCAAGACGGGTCAAACAGTGCTTTTAGATTAGAGGCACTGCCGGCATACTCTTGGACAGTCAGGTTGAACAGCCCAATGCATGAGGATGCGTTGTTGGTAGTGAAGCATAGAGAGTTATTTAGGGGCCAGGAGCCATTGAGTGATTCCCAGGAAGTAACTGGGTGTATGGTGGGGAGGCCAAGCGTAGAATTAGTTGAATAGAGGGTGGGGTAGGCTGGGGAATGAAGCGGTAAGGGCAAGAGTATAGGCGGGGAGGGGACCAAGGCCCAGAGATCATGGGCCATGGCAGGAGAGGGGAAGAGCAAACCAATTATCCAGATAGCAGTGAGGTCTCTGGGTCCTGGGGGGCCCGTTGGTCTGTTGCTGGTCACACATCTCTCGCTGGAACCCATACTGGCTTTGTTTCTGTCTGAGGAAACACACAAGCATAGCCTCGCCCTCTTGTTAACAAGGGGGAGGGTGGTTGGTTACCATTGACATGTTATGGGGTCCTTCCATCTCACCAGTGGCAGGGGTGTAGGCCTAGGTATGGTAGCCCAGTGTTTGTAGGCTGGGCTCAACCCATTTTCATCTAAGGACAGGAAAATAATGCTGAACAGAGCTTCAAGTAGAGCCAGGTGCGGGTCCCTTTTAGACTCAGGGGTAACAAATTTTTGTAATGTTTTCTTTGAGGGTCCTATTTGCCCACTCCTATGGATTATAAGGGATGCCAAGGGAGTGGCTAATTTTCCATGTTGACAGTAATGATTGGAATTGTAGAGAGATGTAAGCTGGCCCATTATCAGTTTTTAGGGTCCATGGCACTCCCATTACCAGCACTGCTGATTTGACCACCTTAATGGTGTGTGAGGCCCTTTCACTGGTTTGAGCAATGGTGAAAAGAAAGGAGGAGTAGGGGTCAACAATGACATGGACATACTTAAGATTAT
>NW_008334861.1:3982581-3984110 GCF_000622305.1 Nannospalax galili | reverse complement strand
TATAATGGGTGACATCCATTTGCCAGAGGGCATTGGGTAGGAGACCACGCGAGTTAACTCCATATCAATTGAGGGGGCCTAAAGGAGCAAGGGGTGCACATATAACACAAAACCTGCTCAGATGTTTGCATTGAGAGATGGGTAGGTTGGGTAGAAGGCAGTGCAGACTGCGAGGAGAAAGGTGAAATTGTTGGTGTAAGGCTCTGGCTTGTTCTAGTAGAGGAATCTCTACAGACTTAATAAGTTTACTTTGTCATTTCCCTTTGCCAAGATCCCAGGGAGCTTGGTGTGTGATCTTATGTGGGAGATGTGCCAGGGCCATTGTCTGTTATCTAAGATAATCTGGAGAGCTCTCATCATTCTAGTGATGGGATCCTTGTGGCCTATTACTTGAGCAAAGGGAAGACATCTGAGGGACTGAACCGCATACTGGCTGGGAGAATATATTGAGCGGCTCAGTCTGGCAGACTTGGAAGATTTTTAACAAGGCCAGGAGCTCCCTCAACTAGACAGAGCCAGGATTGGCCTGTACATAACAGGTGTCATCCTTTCCCGTGGGCTGAATGACAATGCCATAACAGGACTTATTGGCATCAGAGAAGGCTAGTGTGGCTAAAGGTAGGGGGTTTTTGCAGGGGGAAGCGTGTGGCTGAGTGATTTCCAAACAGGCCAGGCTGGCCAGTCGCTTATCTGGTGGTGTGTGGTTATCCAACTCCCCCGTGAACCTGGACATCATTAGTTGGAAAGCCAGAGAGTCTCCCCATAATGTTTGGGAATGCTTAAGAGGAAAAGTCAGTATAATTTTGTCAGGTTCCTTTCCAAATATGCGCCTGGCTGTTTCTCAGGCCTTAATTGCTAACTTGAAGGCAATATCATACTTAGAGCTAAGCCTAGTTAGGTCCGAGGTAGCCAGGTGGATCCACACCAGGGGGTCTTGCTGCCATAGCACCCAGACACCGTTTTTAGTCCAGAGGATTAAGGCCAGTAATTGTTCTGCTGGGACATGACGTCAGAGTGATGCAGACCAGAGTATATGATCTATCTTATTAAGAAGATCCTTAGCTGACTGGGTGAGAGGGATCCTTGAATTTGGTGAATTATGGCCTTCCAGCAGGGAGAACAAGGCTCAGAATTCCAAGTCAGGGACTGGTATAAATTGTTTGAGGCAGTTTATAGTCCCACAGAGTTCTTGGAGCTCCATCAAAGTATATACTGTTTTTTTGCAAAATGGAAGGGTTAAGTGGTTTAATTACAGTATCTATATGGTAGCCAAGGAATGTGAAAGGTTGGATGTATTGTAACTTGGCTCATGCAATGTGGAGACCTGGACATTCTAAATCGGCAAGCAGACTGGGTATTGCAGCCTGTAAAGTATTGTGAGATTCGTGTGCTAGCAGTATGTCATCCATATAGTGGATGACAATTAGGTCCTTGGGGATGTTAGTTAAGGCCTTATTAACATATAACTGATAGGCTGTGGGGCTATTTTTCATACCCTGTGGCAGTACCTTCCATTGGTATCAGATCGG
>NW_008334861.1:3959688-3981921 GCF_000622305.1 Nannospalax galili | reverse complement strand
GAGGGAATTTAAGGGATTCAGTTTCTGATATAATGGTGACATCAGCCCCTGTGTCTACTAGGCCCTTTATGGCAGTTCCATCTAGGAACAGGGTCATTAGTGAGGAGTGGTTGAGGATTGGGAGAGTCCATAATATCTTTCTCATTTCTCCTCTTGTGGGTGGGGCTGAGGGGCACCCCAGGTGGAATTTAAAGGAGCCGAGTCCAGTTGAGGCTGTGACCTACAGTCTTTAGCCCAATGGAACCCTCTATTACACTTGGGGCAGCGAGTCTTGGGGCAGGCTGTACCTCTTGGGCAGTGGCTACGAAAGTGGCCAAGCCCCCCACAGTTCCAGCGGCCTTCCCGTGCGCCAAAGTGGGCAGGTTTTCCTTGGGACAAAAGAGTCTCCAAGGAGGTGGTCAAAGCCTCAATAGGGCCTGCCCTAAGGTCTAAGTCTCTAGTAGGGAGTACCCATTTGTGAATGGTATCATTGTGGACAGGCGTGAGTAGGGATGTTTAGTCCCTCCCAACTTAATTGTTTGATAAGCACCTCTCGGGTGGGTCCAGACTCCACCCTCCCTCTGCTCTACTGACTCCCCTGACTGTTGAATCAAATTACAGAAAAAGACTTGCAGGTCACGGGGGGAGCAACATTTAAGAGCCTTAAAGGCCAAGTCAGAAACTTGTCGAAAATAGGCATGGAGACCAATAGTAGACTGGGAGATGGGGTCAGTATATTGTCCGCGTCCCGTGAGCATGTCCAACTTAATGTTGAGGCCATATTGGAGATTTAGGCATGCCTGGTTTTCAGCCTGATCATCATAGGCTGCGTACCAGTTTAGAAAGACTGAGGGTTCTAAGACTGCCTTTAGTAAGCTATACCAATCATAGTGGGTTTGTAAACGTAAGGACCACTGGCAAAGAACCTGTTTGAAATATGGGGAGTCAGGTCCTGATTGCTCAGCTGCCTTGCAGATAAGAACGAGGTCAGCGAGTGGGGTGGGCAGCCATGGACGCTGAACTGCAATTGGGGCCGACGTTAACCAGAAATGCAGACAAAGGCGGGTGAGGCTTTTAGGAGGGAGGGGCATGTTAGCTGGGGAAGGGGCAGGATGGTTATGGGGGGTAGAGAGTAACTCCTTCCATGGGTATCGGGGCAGGGGAATTTCTAGGCATGGTAGCTCTAGGAGAGTATCCTGAGATATAGGCAAAGGAGCTCCTTCCTTATTGGAAGTGGGTGCAGAGGCTGGGTCCACCTCCAGGTCCGGGAGGTCCGGGGTTGAGGTAATAGCCAGATCTACGCTAGGTTGCTCCCGGCAGTGTTTGTTGTGGGCCAAGATGACTTCCTCAGGAGAGGAGGATTTAAGGCTAGCAATGATGGCTAGGAGGATCAGTACAAACAATGCGGGGGGGGGGGGATCCCTGACCCGACCTCCCTTTTTCGGGCCAGGAAGAGGACCCGTATCCACATGTCAGGGTCCCACGTTTTCAGGGGAGACCCACGGAGCCAAATTAGTGGCTTCATCCCAAAAGTGTTCGATATCTTTTGGTTTCACTTTCAACCCTCTGGTTTTAAGGAGCACCTTGAGTGCTGCTGTTTGTGGTTCCCTGCATTGTGGTGGTAAATTGGCCATTGTGGGAGGGTCTCACTCAGGGGAATTCACCACAAAAGTAGAAGACGAGGGTGACTACCAAGAGGGCACAAAGAAGCACTGTGAGCCACTCGGATGTAAACCGCCCCGACATGTAAAGGTGTATCGGATCCAAATGTCTTGTGCTCAGTGAGGGACTTCTGGAGGCCACACACGGAGGCCACACACGGTATGCCCACACGGTGTCTCCGGGACAGGCAACAGGGTGACCCGAAGCCTGGGCTCTGAGTTCGGGGTGGATCAGCCCTTATGCGAACTCACCGGGACGAGCCAAGGGGGGGGTGCCGACGTGGGCTTCGGGACTACATGGCGGAGTATGCCTCCCTGATCTAACAAACTAGTCCAACAATAAAGATGACAGGGTGGAGGGGACAGAGGAGGGGGCTACTCGCTTACCCTCGAGCAGCCGAAGAAACAAACAAATCCCGGAGCCTACTTACCAAACAAACTGAGGTTCTGGGTGTCACCAACACCGCAGGCAGGAGTCCCTGTTCGGGCACCAGGTGTTGCAGGTTCTCCTCAGGCCAGCTGTGAAGACCCTGACCTGGATCGGGTCCCCTGCCAATTAGGGGGGGCAAGAGGCGCGGAGTCACGACACACAGACTCCGGGAGTTGAGTAGAAGCAAGCACTAGGCGAGGTGCTGCAGGCTCGTTTAATGCAGGAGGGGGCGGGCCTTATATTTCCCTTTTCTCCGCCCCCAAGTCCCTTTAGTCAGCATATTGTTTTCTGATTGGTCCACGCCACGCAGTCTGTCAGCAGTCACTGGGCTCACAAGCAGGGTACGGAGGCATGGGCTCCTTTTGGTGGGCTATTTGTGGACTGAGATGTGAAGTGAATTCTCACCGAATCCCAGGGCTCTGGGTCCGCACCATCTTTGGAGGCCTCCTGCTCCTGTTGTTGTTGTTGTTGTTGTTGTTGTTTTGGGGGATTTTGGTGTTTTTTGGTTTTTTGTTTTGTTTTGTTTGGTGTTTTTGAGACGGGGTCTCCCTATAGCCCCAGCTGGCCTGGAACTCGCTATGTAGACCAGGTTGGCCTCGAACTCACAGAGATCCTCCTGCCTCTGCCTCTCAAGTGCTGGGATTAAAGGTGTGCACCACCACGCCTGGCTAGCAGTCTTTTCTTTTTCCTTAGTTCTCTTTAATAATTCTACATTACAGTTATTTGGATTTATATATCTTATTTGCTCCAATTTCCTACAGTAATTCTTTCAGTAGAATGTTTGGTATTCATGAATACCCATTAGGGCACAGTCTTTATGCCACCTGTTATTACATTATCCTTGCCCTGATGCTGTATCAAGAGGTTAAAAGAAATACATATTTTTCACAAAGAAAAAGTTAATGCTAACATTTCAGAGTCAAAGTTACACACCTCTTCATGTTTACAGTCCCTTTCTGTAGTTTCTTATTCCTTGCACATTTCCAGACTTTTGTTCTTCAAAACAAAATTTGCAGTCCTAGAGATAGAACCTAAGGCCTTGTGCATTCTAGGAAATGCCCTACCACGGAGTCCCAACCTCACACTCGTTTCTTTAAACTTTTTCCTAGGACTTCTTTTTTAATAATTTATTAAGTGTATGAGTGTATTGCCTGCATGTATGTAAGTGCACCTGTGTCATGCAGTGCCCATGGAGGACAGAAGAGGCCATCGGATCCCCTGGAACTGGAGTTACGGACAGTTGTTAGCTGCCATGTGGGTGCTAGGATTCGAACCTGGATCTTCTGCAAGAACAGTGTTAACTGCTGAGCTATCTCTCCAGCCCCATCCTAGGATTTCTTTTATATTTATTTATTCTGTGTGTATGTGTGCACCACAGAGTGCATGTGGAGGTCACAGGACAATTTGAAGGAATTGTCTCACTCTTTCCAACATGTGGGTTCTGGGGATTGAACTCAGGTTGTCAGGCTTGGTAGCAAGTACCTTTACCCACTGAGCCTTCTCACCATCTGTGTTCTGCCCATTCTGCAATGCTTCCCAGGGTGGACACAAAGCCCATGCCCCCAGTTGTCAGCAACCCTTGGATGTGGGTAAAGCCTTATTTCCAGGTCTGGCAGACATGTGTCTATCACAGTTCTGCCAGACTGGCAAATCAAATCCCACCCCGAGCCCTGAGCCTGGGACACTTAGCACCAGTGGAATTCTAGGAAAGCATCCATGTCTGGGTGTCCCTGCTTCCACACTGGCCAGTACATACCATAATTTCCCACTTAGTTCTGTTTCTCAGTGGATGAAGTAGTACCCACCTGCTGCCTAGCCCTCCAGCCTATGCACCTTTAGGGGTCTGTTTTTGCATGCTCAAGAAAGGAGCCTCAGTCTGCTAGAGGAGCAACTGCTGGTGTTCAGTTGGCTGGAACCCTAGGTCTCTGGAGAAAGGATCATTCTACTTATGAGACAACACCTACACCCCACCCGCAGTTCTACCTTTCCAGTTAGTGGAGCAGCATCAGAGCCCATCAACAGGTTGCTTATTAAACAGCTTTAAATGTAAATGTTCCACTTTTCTGTGTCTTCATCTGCACTGCCACAGAGGGTTCTGGGAACTACATAGAACTTAGGTAATGTTTTTGTTATTGTTGTTGTTGTTGCTGTTTTTGACAGAGTCTCCCTAGTCCCAGCACACCTGGAAGTCATTATGTGGACCAGACTGGGCTCAATCTGACAGAGATCTTCCTGCCTCTGCCTCTGCCTTCCAAGGGCTGGGATTAAAGGTGCATGCCACCATACCCAGCAAGCAACATTTTTTAATTATTTTTATTTTATGTGTATGAGTATTGTAACTACATGCACATAAGTTAACCACATTTGTGCAGTGCCTGTGGAGGCCAGAAGAGAGTGTCATATTTTCCTGGAACTGGAGTTACAGACGGTTGTTAGCCACCATGTTGATGCTGGGAACTGAACCTCGGTCTTCTGCAAGAGAAGCAAGTGCTCTTAACCACTGAGCCATCTCTCCAGCCCCTTAGTTAACATTTTTAATGTCAGTTTTATTGAAATCTAATCCACATACAATTCACCCATCTACAGTGTGTGACTCAATGATTTGTAGCATAGTCGCAGACATGTAAACATTAGCATGACCAATTTCAGAATTCTTATGGCCTCCCTAAAAGAATCCTGTACTCATTAACAGTCATTTCTTCCCCACCCTTCACTCCTTTACAGGGACCATCAACAGGCTTTTTGTTTTATGAGATAGGGTCTTGCTAGATAGCCTAATCTGGCCTGGAACTCATAAGCCTCCTGTTTCAGCTTCAAATGCTGGAATTACAGGTATGCTCTACCATGGTCAGATGCAACCACCTATCTTTAGATTCTAAGCCTTTCTGGTAATCATAAGCTGATGGAAAATCCCACTTTGTGTCTAAACTAAAGCTGCTTCAGAGTTTTACAGATGAGGAAACCAAGGCTCAGAAAGTTCACCGATATCCAGTTTGCACTTGTCTCTGTGACCTCAGAATCTGCATTCTTATCTATATACTGTGAAGCACACATGACCTAGCCAAATTCTGTTTTTCTTTTCTGAAACAAAATTTTGTTTTGTAGACTAGGCTTGTCTCAAACTCTTGGCATTCCTCCTTCTACCTCCCAAGTGCTAGAATTACAGACCGGTATGTACTACCATGCCCAACTACCCATTCAAATTCTGAACAAACTTTTTTAAAATGCTAGCCAGACAGGGTGGCACACTTGTAATCCCAGCACTAGAGAAGTTGAGGCAGGAGGATGGCTGCAAATTTAAGGTCACACTGGGCTATACAGTAAGTTCCATGCCAGTCAGGGTAGGACTCTGTGGGGTGGGGGGAATACTGATAGCCTGGGGTTATAGATAAGTAGGTGGTGTGCATGCTTATTTAGCATGTGCAAGGCCCTGGGTTCCATCCCCAGCAACATACAAAAATGCCATACTCATCCTCACCACAGTTCCTAAAATAAGATTCCAGTGCTACCATTTCTAACACATTAATACAATAATTTCTGTCAACTACCAATTACAGTGACAGTGGATATCCATAAAAATACTGACAAAGGAATCCTGGTATTGCTTCAGACAAGTTCAGGCGACCAGTAAACATGTGGTTATCCCTATATTGAGCACCAGTCTAACATATGCCACCAAGTTGGATGGACAAGGCTTATCTCCCTCTAGTGAAAGAGAAAACAGAACAGAAAAGGTCAGTAGTTTTAGCTGATGCAGGGAATTAAATCAAAGTAACATGATTTGGGGTGAAGACTTCAGAGGAAACAGTTTGTTTACACTTAGAACTGAATGACAAAAAGAAGTCAATTGTACAGATTAGAGGACAGAGCCTTTTCAACAAAGGAGACCACAGGAGCAAAGACCTTCAGACACAGAAGCACTAAGTGGTTTTGAGGGAGGAAAAAAAGGCCAGAATGAAACAGTTGGACCTACTGAGATGGGATATGAAGTGAGAACAGAGCAGCAGAGGCTGAGGAAGTTTAGGTCTCAAGCAACAGAAAATCAGTGGAGGACATTAAGCAATGCAGAAACAGGTTCACCAGATCACTCTGGTTGCCACATGAGCAATGGACAATAGAGAGTCTGCAGCCTCAACATGAAACCACCCTAACAGTATAGATAAGATTAAGGCACCCAGGAGGGGATGTCACACAGAGCCTAGCTGGATCTTGAACCCCTTCCCCCAACTGACCTTCCCTTTTCCTAGTCCTCCAGTGGTAGATGGCCCAGGTCCCCAGGTGTGTGAGCCAAAAGCCCAGGAATCACCAGATTCCCCTTCCTCTCCCCTCCATATCCATGATGCTGTCCATGTCGCTGTCCACAGCTCCATACTCAAAACCCTCATGCTGCTTGGACCATCTGTGTAGATCAGCAAAGACCAACTCTTTCCATCACTGTCATCAGTTACTGAACAAAATGTTTTCATAGTGCTATCAAATGTCCACGTTTGTTTGACACTGGTGCTTATAAAAAGAGGAAACACACAAGAGGAGGAAATACACTCCATGTGACAGGAGTGGCAGATACAAGAGATGCAAGTCCAAGAACTGCTGGGGCCTGCCACATACTAGGAGAAGGGCCTGGAATAGGTTTTCCCTCATGAGGAACCCACTCTGCCCACACCTTCATTTTGGACCTCTGCAGGACAGTAAACCCCTGTTGTGTATGCCACCAATCTGTGGTATTTTGTTGCAGCAGCCTTAGGAAGTGTAAGCATCATGAAAGTTGAATTGGCCCTTTGCATCACTGTCATTAACAGTGAATTTTCCTCAGCCACAGAGGAAACCTCAGAGCTGACTGTAATAGCTACTTCCTAAGTATCAAAGTAATGGATGTGAATCAAAGGCATAGAATAAATCAAGACAAAAGGAAAACTTTATTACTAGCAATCTCACCTCCACATCCACCCAAGTGATGGCAGGGTACACACTTGCAGATCTTAGTTATTTCACATTTTATACATCATTTAATCCCCTGGCCTTTTCATACCATGCAACAAAATGTTCAAGACACTGGCCTTGCAGGCCAGTGTCATCAAATACATGGTCTTTGATTTCACCACAGCCTTTCATGATGGTGACAGACAATGGTGCCATGAGGGTCACTCCAATGCAGTAATCACTAAGTATCCAACTGTCTGCAGGTGAAGAGGACTAAGGATGCTTCCAAAGTGCTTGCCCCATCTTGCCAAACAGCCCCATTAAAAGGGACAGCACTGCAAGGGTTCACCTTATCTGAAGCTATCACAAATAGGGCCACAATTTTTCTGATTTTGATATCTGCACCCATATCATTTTGGTTACTGCCATGGGTAAGTCTTCAGTGCTGTGCTTACTGCCTGTCTGGATTTCTCTTGGACATGGACTAGCAGGAGGGGTTCAATTCCAGACCAAACATGCTTCTAGCTATTTGGATTCAGGGTCCACAACTAATAGGACAGGCAGGTCAATTCCCTCAGAAAGCAAGCCAACCAGTTTTTCCAGGTCTGGCTCAATTCCAGAAAAGAAGCATGCCTCATGTTGGGGAAGATGGCAGCATCTCAAAGCCTTGGTATCTAATATGTGGTTAATCTTGCCTCATATTGCAGGGGAAGCAGGTAGAAAGGGCTCCTGGCCTCTGAGAAGGGTACTAGGTACCAACCATTGCCTGGACCCACCCTCAGACTTAGGCTCAACCAGTCTAGGGAGGCCAAGCTAGCGTGTTTCAAGCTCCCAGGTTATTCTGCTGTGCAGCTGGATCACATCTGGTTCCTAATCTCCTTTCAGGAGAGCATACTGGCCAGAAGAGCACCTATGCATCTTTGTTCATCCAAGAAGTACGAAGCTCAACATTCCACAGCCAGTGCAGGTGATCCAACAGCTCTCTCCTGCTGTAGCCCACCTGCCTTTCCCATTCATGCCCCCTGGGCCCTGAGAGCAGGGTAGTACCTTCAAGAGCCCTGAAGCCCTCCAAACTCTGCAGCATAGTGGTCACCATCCCCCTAGATACTAAGTTCCTCTAGCAGAACTGCAAGTCTTGGAGGAATCTGCACTTGGGCTGCATTTGCTCAGGCTGGGACGAGGTCCTTAGTCTAACTTGAGTGGTAGCTCCTAAAAAATTTGTGCAAGCCCAACCCTCAGAACTTGGGAACATGACTTTATTTGGGAAAAGGGTCTTGGTAAGTGTAATGAGATAAGGCTCTCATGCTGGAGATCCTCCTGGATCCTCCAATCAGACCCCACATCTACAATCTGGTGTCCTTATGAGATGGAAGGGAGCAAACAGAGACTATGTGGCTTAGAAGCAGACGTTAAGCCAAGGACACCAAGGACAGCTGGAAACCAGCAAAGGCTGATAGAAAATCCAGAAGTGATTCTCAGAACCATCAGAAGAAACTTAACTTTTGGCTTCCAACTGGGAAGGGGGAATTTTGGCTGTTTCAAGTCTGCAGGAATTGTTAGACCAGGAGAGTCAGGCACTGCCCCAAAACCTAACCAAACCAAAACAAACCGAATGGAACTAAACCAATAGTACTCCTGTAGGAAAATTAAGGCTAGGTATTTAATAAAGAATTCATGAGCTAAGAATTTGTCTGTGCCTTTAACATTTTCCCAAAGTTCCATCTGATAGACACCTGGGCTTTAGGAAATGGAACACTCCCCCTCCCCTGCAAATTCTGAGAAAGGTCACAGCTCAAGATTAATTGTTTAATGTTTTATTTATTATTTTTATTTTATGTGTATGAGTGTATTGCCTGCATGTGTGTAAGTGCACCTATGTCATGCAATGCCTGCAGAGGTCAGAAAAGCACGTCAGACTCCTCTGAAACTAGAGTTATGGATAGTTGTTAGCTACCGTGTGGGTGCTGGGACTCAATCCCAGGTCCTGTGCTAGAGCAGACAGTGCTCTTAATTGCTAAGCCATCTTTCCAGCCCTCAAGATTATTTTTTAAAGATTTTTTAATTTGAATTCTAGTCAGACTTTTCACTGTTAATGGGCAAGAAGCCCTGTAAATAAAAAGCCCAGGGATGGATTCAAAGATTCCACTCAGAACCATGGAAGCTTGGAGGAGTGTAGGAAGGCGGCTCAGACAAGAAGAGTCAGCGATGCGAATTTGTTGCAGTCTCTCAACTCCAACTTCCTTTCCTTTGCTAGAATTACAGGGCTAATATGCATGGCCGTGAGACCTCAGGAAACATCCAGAACCCCTAGAACCTTGCAAAACAAGTGAAGAGTCCCCTTGTTCATAATCTGCCAGTCACTGCCAAATGGCTCCCAAGGCAGGACATTTGGGCTAGTGGACGATAATAGCATCACAAACTGTGGCCATCACCATTCACATAGGACAATATGCTTGGCAAACACAAGAGCACACTGGTGTCAGAAAAAGAAAAGTGGGCATGTGCAACACCTGTCAGACCACAAAGTAGTCCCAACTCCAAAGCTGAAGCAATGGGAATAAGAAATGGGTACATCAAATACATAAACAGTAACAGATTCAAAGTGGGACAAGACGTGTGCTTTCTGTGACAGTCAAGAGCTATCTGGCTATAACCAAAGAGTTCCCCAAAGCCTAGGAACAAAGGGTAATGACCCAATAAAACATGGGCAGAAAATCTGAAAAGCCACTAATTTCCTGCAGAGAAAGAAGGACCTGCGCACTCAGTGAAGAACAGCACATCTAGGAGACAGCAAAGATCCAAAGGTCTGCTCACCTCATCCCTGGCAAGGGCTCCAGTGCCACATCTAAGCATCTGTCCCAAAAGTACACACGGATCAAAGCACAAGTACTTTCACTGCACCATTATTTCTAGTAGGGAAAGTTCGGGAAATTTCCCAAATATCCATCAGAGACAAGTGGCTAACACACCATGCTATAGCCCCTGTGTACTATATGTCCCTGTGTACTATATGTCCTGCAGCTCAGGGTAGGCAAGGCACCAGCTGGAGAGAGGCAGAGCTGCATCCAGCTCTGCTTGAAGAAAGGGTGCTCCCTGAGAGACCTTGGCTTCCATTGTAAACTCCCCAGGGAAATGGGAGGAGAGAGAGGAAGAAGACATCAGAGGCAAGTGGCTCAGGCACACAGAAGAAAAGGCAAAGTGCAGAGTATGAGGGCTGGCTGGGCTGTCTAGTCTGACAGGGTGACTAGAGACAGAAGGGCAGAAGCAAGGGTCTGCCAGCTCCGCTTTTAATTGTAGAGTAGGCAGATGGGAGAGGAAAGCTCAGGTTACATTGTTCAGGCATGGTATCCCAGATGGCCTTGCATCTGCCAGTCCTACTCAATGCACTCCATGACATGTATCTGTAGAGTGTCCATATCAGGAGCTTGATACTGGCACTTGGGACAACAGAAGTCAGGTGGTTCCTCAGGAGGGCTTCTCCTCTGGTTGGGGATGGGTGGATGAAAGGAGTGAGCTAAAAAAAACAAAACAAAACAAAACAAAAAAAACAAAAAACCAGATACCAGCTGTATAGGCTTCATGTACAGTCTGGGTAGACCTCAAAGGGAAGGAGGGAACGGCAAGGTACAGAGACCTGATGGGACCACTCTATATGACTACATGTGTGGCAGGGAGTCACGTTTACATTCCTCCTGTAGCCTCAAGGTGGTGTGGCTACTGATAGGGGTGGCCAAAAACAGCTCCGAGAATGAGAGCAGCATGGAGGCTAGCACACACTTTCCCTCAGCACAGATTCCCTAGCTGCCAGCTCCTCCCACAGCCTGATGCCCATTTCTTCACTCACCTGGAACAGTGGGTAGAGGGGGCTGGGAAGTCTCTACATGCCGCTTCCTCATATCCTCAATCCTTTGAAAACAGAAACCATTTATTCAATGCTAACAGTTTTTTAAATGTATATACAGCTTTACTGAGATGTAATTCATGTCATACAAGTCACGGTTTAAGTATCATTCAGTAGTTTTTACTACATTCAGCACATCCAATCATCACCATAATTTTAGAATATTTTCATCATCTCAAAACAGAAACTACACTTACTTATTAGCAATCACTGCCCACGTTCCCCCTGTGTTAGTTTCCTCAGCAGCTTGTCACAAACTATCAAAAACTTAGTGGCTTAAAATGACAGAAATAAGTGGTGTCCTACATCCTTGACTCCAACCAGGAAATGCAAACAACCTAGATGTGGTACATTTACACAATGGAATATTATTGAGCTGTCAAGAAAATCTAAATTGTGAAATTTACAGGTAAATGGATGGAATTGGAAATATCCTGAGCAAGGTAACCCAGACTTAAAGGGGAATGATGGAAAAGGGGGAAACTAATGAGACAAGAAGGTTAAATGGAGTACGGGATGGGAGGGCAGGATAGAGAAGGGAGTATTAGAGATGAAGCTTTCTAAAATGTACAAATATACAATATAAAGAGTTTAAATGGAGTTACCCTATAATAGGGTAACAGTGCCCTTACCAGACACTATAGGCAAGCAAATAAAAAGTCAATGTCAGGAATGAACTCCTTTTTTTGCAATTATTGACCTACAGAGGTCCCATAGACTTTCAACCGATACTGGCAATTGCCATTGCTGTTTGCCTTTCCAGAATTTGATGGTAAGTCCCTACTGCTGAAGACACTACATACTTGAGTCATAGAACAAAGACGGAGAAGTCAAGCTGGTCCTGACCTCAAAGCTTCATCTCTACTGGCTAACTTTCACAATACTAGAAGGTGCTATGCATGCTACTGGAAAAGAAAGGTATGCATCAACCCTACCCAGCTGTGAACCCTATGAGCTCCAATGACAATGGGCCTACCAACATATGCCCACTGGTACAATAGTGGCACAAATGTTATAGGAATAATCAAACACTTTCTGGTTGGATTTAAGGCTTACTCCACAAAATGGAACCCATACCTGACACCATATCAGGGCTAAGAACCTATGGTTATATAGGTCATAGACACTACTACTACTATCCTGCTAAATGGACATAGTATTAAACCAACTCCTAGTGACTTATTGTTATACTCACACATTAGTGCATCTCTCATCTTCTCATCAGAGAAGCTTCTTTTTACAGCAGATGGGAATTAACATGGAGACCCACAACTGGTCAACATGCAGAGGATAAGAGACTAGAGTGCTAAGCCCTAATTGGGACATATATATCACACCCTGCCAAAACTTAGGGATTTCCTTGGAAGAGAGGGTGGAAAGACTGTTAAGAGCCAGATGTGGTGATAACTACAACCAAACACCGTTTTCCAGACATAACAAGGCAGGTGGACCTATGAATTCATAGCACTTGTGACTTGTGACAGCATGCACAAGACCTGCTCAAGCTCAAGGCAAACAAAATCCCAGCATGGGGCGGGGGGGGCAGCTGAGGAGCCCTAGCTGAGGAGCTATTGACAACTAATAGGTGCTAGGAAATAGAAAACGGTTTTTGTTTTTGGAAGGTTTGGTTTTGTTTTGTCTTGTCTTGTTTTTTGGTCTTTTTGAGACAGGGTCTCCCAGTAGCCTCAACTGGCCTAGAACTCACTATGTAGACCAGAATGGCCTTGAACTGAGATCAAAGGCATGTGCCACCACACCTGGCCCTTCATTTTTATTTTTTAGCTTTAAGGATGTTCTCGGCGTGATGGCGCACACCTTTGATCCCAGGCAGAGGCAGGCAGATTGCTGTGAGATCAAGGCCAGCCTGGTCTACATAGCTAGTTCCATGCCAGCTGAGGCTACAGGGAGACCCTTTCTCAAAAAAGAAAAAAAAGGATGTGACCACTGGCAGGATGGTAGGGATATTTGGACAACACAAATTGGACTAGATGGGCTTTTTTCTTTTAACTTTTAAAAAAAATTATTGGGAATATATGTATATAAGGTGCTTTGATCAAATCCATGCCTATTCCCTCCCCTCCAACTCCTCCCATATCTCCCCATCACTTTTTCCTGACAACTTCGTGTACTCTTTTTTAAATTTTTTTATATTTTTATAGGGCTTTTCGCTATTCTAACATGGCCATGAAGTTGAGTGGGTATGGAGGTGGGGGTGGATCTGAGAGAAGAGTGGGGAGGGAGGGGAATATGATCAAAATAAATTGTATAAAATTCTCAAAGAATAAAAATATTTTTTAAAAACAAAACAAAAAAATGACAGAAATGTGGTTTCATAATGCAGAAGGCCAGGTGTCCTAAATCAAGCTTCTGACTGGGCAGAAGCACCATGCCCTCCCCTAGATGCTAGTGGTTTCCAGAGTCCTTGGGACTCCTTGGCTTGTAGCTCAGTCTCTGCTGTGGCTTTTTCTATTTTCTTCACGTGGTGCTTCTACATAGATCACAGTTAATTTACTGAATTTAGGGACCCCACTGTGGCCTTATGTTAACTACTTACATCTGTGAAGATCCTATTTCCAAATGGGGTCATATTCTGAAGTTTTAGGTAGATATGAATTTGGGATGCTATTCAACCCTATGTATCTCTATAAACACTCCAGTCTTAGACAACCTCTCAATGCATGCACTGTTGTGAAGCACCTAACTGGACCATTAAGAAAGATCACTATTGGAAGGACAGGACACAGGGAGAGCAGTGAGAGGTACAGAGAACCTAACACAAAAGCCAAGAGCCATAAATCTCCTGAAGTTACTACTGGGTGTTGCCTAGTATGTGTGTACTCCATGTGTGCCTGCTCTACTCAGTGGTTATCTTGACACTCCCAGCGGCCTACCTGGCTGATTCATGGCAGCCGGCCTTCAGCTTGCTGAACTCGCGCTGCAGCTGTTCCAGCTGCTCCTGCAAAAGTTCCTTCTTCTCCACCAGCTTTTCTCGAGCCTGCCTCTCAGCCTGGAAGTCAGCCTTATAGATATCCGCCTGGCAAATTGAACAGAGGTATGCCCATAACCCACCAGCTGCCCATCAAGCACTCCATGCCACACCTCAGGGGAACAGGGCCCTATCTTGTCCCCCAAGACCCCATGATAGTACACAGGTAACAGATATGACAGCCTATGACCACCTGGGCACTGACAGATCAATTAACAGTCCGACAGACTCAGAAAAACAGAGGCCACCGCAAAACAATGCTGAAGAGGTTCACCAGGCCCCAGTGCTTGGATGGGAGGGTGAATGGGCTACTCATGTAGGGGGCAGGAAGCAGAGCCCTTACCTGGGCCTTCAGAACTGGCACAGTCTCCATCACTATTTTGTGCTGCTCAGCCTCCTCTTTCAACTTGTCAATCAATTCCTGCTTGGCCACCAGCGCCTCCTCGGCTTGCTGTAGCTGCTGCCTGACATCCTCCAGCTGCATGCCCTAGAGAAGAACAAGGAGTGCTGTCCACTGCTCTGAGAATCCAGAGGGACAAAGGGAATCCCTGGCTCTCCAATGCTGCGGCAACACCAGTCCCTTTGACCTATGGGCCAATGACAGGACCTCCATGTGTGCAGGAAGAAGACTACATCCTGTCATGGCCCGAAAGGACAGAAAAAATGCTGAAGTCCTTCTCAGGGTGCACAGGGATCTTAGGACTGAGGGGACCGCTGAAGTTCTAAGACTCCCAGTCCAGCAGTCCAGAGTCATTTCTTTCACAGAATCGTCAGCTAGGCCGCCTTCCTCTGACTCTTCAAGGATAGGCACCACCTCCTCCTAAGGCTGTCAATTCCACACTGAGCAAGTACCATGCAATAACCCTCCACTGACAGCAGGCCCACCACACACCCAGCAATGCTGCCACTCTGCTAACTTGGTCAAAGGTCTGCACATCACACACACTTTTACAGACCCTATACACATGCGCACACAGACCCCACCAAGAATTCCCTCCAGAAATTAAGCAGCCATTGATTATGTGTATACACGTCTGTCTATATGCCATATGTGCAGGTGCCTGCAGAGACTAGAAGGGGGCATCAAGTCTCCTGAACTGGAGTTACATGTGGTTGTTAGCCGCCTAATGTGGGTACTGGGGGACCAAATTCTTCCAGGTTTTCTGGAAGAGCCGCAAACACTCTTAACCACTGAAACATCTATCCAGCCCCTTAAGCAGTCATTTTGTAGCTAAATCTTCCTCATGTGACCCAGTTTCAATCTTAATCCTTATAAATCTCTTCTGGGTACATTCATGGTTGTCAATGTCCTTCTTAAAATGTAATCACTAGAATGTTGGTCATGGTGGCACACACTTAAAATTCCAGCACTTAGGAGATGGAGGCAGGAGAATCTGGAGTTCAAGGCCAGCCTGGACTACATAAAATCCTGTCTCAAAAAACTGCCTGCATAGTGGCATACACCTTTAGTCCCAGAACTCAGGAGGCAGAGGCAGAAGGATCTATATAGCAACTTATAGGTCTTTTCCTACAGGAAAACCCTGTCTCAAAAAATAACAAAAAAATAAAAACCCTAAAAATTGGTCTGGGCTAAGCTGGAGTGGTGGTCCCCTCCCATGAAACTGAAGCTATGGTCCCCAACCATAAGCCACAGTTCCACACTCCTCTGGTGGTACTGATGGTGGAGCAAATTGGAGGATGGAGGATTGCCTGATGTTGGCCACCAGTTTCAGCCTTCTCTGAGTAACTGTATTCCCCACAGTCTCCCTCCCCCAAGGTCCCAAGTTGTGCATGGCAGTGGCTTTGCCCCTGTGTTGGGCTTATGCTGGGGACAGGGGAGGTCTCTGTCATTTGAAGATTCTAGTCTGATTCTCCAGAACGAGCTTCCCACCTCCCCTAAGGGCTAGCTGTGGTCTTGACTCTACATGTGGTCCTGGGCATCCAGACCTTGACATTGGTCCTCTCCCATTTCCAGGCACTGAGAGGTTTCCCATCACTTTACTATTACTCTTCTACAACCCCAGTGCACCTTCACATGTGCCCTACAGAAAATATAAATCATCTAACTGAACTTCTAGAGATAAAAATCACAGTCTAAAAAGTTGAAAAAAATTACTTTAATAACTAAACTGATAAAATTCTCAAAGTACGGGCTGGAGAGATGGCTCAGCAGTGCCCACAGAAGTCAGAAGAGGGCATCGGGTCTCTTAGAACTGGAGTTACAGATGGTTGTTAGCTGTCATGGGTGTACTTACATGCAGGCAATACACTCATATATATAAAATAAAAATAAAATATAAAAAATTCTCAAAAATTATGTAATTGTATTTAAGAATGTAAATTCACATTGCCAGGCGTAGTGGCCCACACCTTTAGTCCCAGCACTTGGGAGGCAGAGGCAGGCAGATTTCTGTGAGTTCAAGATCAGCCTGGTCTACATAGGAAGTTCCAGGCCAGCTGTCTCAAAAAAAAATCAAAATGTAAATTGATAATTCTATGTATCTACAATTTTTGAGTATTTTTCACTGACAAAAGTATACTACCAAGTTTCAACAATACTGTGAAATTTATCACTGTTGCTGTAATATGAGTTTGGCATTCACTCCCTTTCCAAATTCTCCAACATATACAAAGTTTTTGAATGTAATCATATTTTTTTTTAAAGTAATTCTAATAGGGGCTGGAGAGATGGCTCAGCAGTTAAGAACACTGGCTGTTCTTTCAGAGGACCTGGGTTTGAATCCCAGAACCCACATGGCAGCTAACAACTGTTCATAACTCCAGTTCCAGGAGATCCGACAGCCTCTTCTGTCCTCCACGGGCATTGCATGATACAGGTGCACTTACCTACATGCAGGTAATACACACATACACATAAAAATAAACAAAATTTTAAAAAGAATAAAAAATAAAGTAATGCTAATAAAAAATTTTCAAAATTAAAAAAAAAAATGGCTGGGGAAATAGTTGCCAGTAAAATCCTTGAGAGGACCTAAGTTCAATCCCCAAAACCCACATTTTAAAAAGCCGTGGGGCTGGAGAGATGGCTCAGGAGACAAAAGCACTGGCTGCTCTTCCTGAGGACTGGAGTTCAGTTCCCAGCATCCACATGGTGACTAAATTTAATTTCATAGGCTCCAACTCCCTCTTCTGGCCTTCACAGGCATTGCATCCATGGATGTAGTTAACATAGAAACAGGCAAAACACTTAAGCACATGAAAACCATTGCTTGACTGGATAAGACTTAACATGTATGACAGAATACATGAAGTCTGGTTGGGGGATGGGGAGCATGGATGAGGGGAGAGGTCTAAATTTGATTAAGAACTGTTGCATGAAATTATAAAAGCTCAATAAAAAATAAAAATAAATTAAATAAAAATAAATTAAAATTATTTTTTTAAGCTGGCCTTGTATAGCTCATGAGGAAAAACACCAAGGTTGTCCTTGGTCCTCCACATGCATGCGTGCACACACATGTGCACACACACAAACACACACAAACAGCGATCACTTGAAACTACCAAGTTTAGGTCTGATGAAGAAAAACCCAAAAAGACCTCTGAGTAACCCTACAAACACTTCAGGAGATCCCCTAGCTCTGAGTAGGAGGGAATGGCCATACAGAAAACCAATCCTGTCCCCACAGGCAGAGCATCTGAAGGTACCAAGCTCAGTCACATAGCTGTGGCCCTGATGAAAGTCTCAGTCAACTTGAATGTCCCTTCCAAAAGCCAACTCTGCCAGGCCTCAAGGATCATGCTGTTCTCTGTCCTTGGTACAGAGTGGGAGGAAGGGGAGAAGCTCTTCCTGTATAGCCCAGGACAGCCATACTTACTCGCTTGCGCTCTCCGCTTGCCATGCTATTCTTGATGTGGTTGTCATAGTCTTGGAAGAGCTGGTGATAGGCCACCTGCAACTGAGCCAGCTTCCGCCTGTGTAAAACGAGCTGTCACTGGAGGAACTGCTTTGTCCCAGTGCATCCACAGCTTGCCTGGCACAGCTTTACCCTCTTCCTTCTTGTCCCATAAGATGATGGAATGTGGGCTTTCTGAATTACATCTGGGCTCCTGAGGCCTTCAACTCTAAGGCAGGCTTTGTTGACTACAAGGATTCATTGCAACTAACCTGGCTGCCAAATAGTTCATGTTTTCCTTAAAGCCAAATATCTTAGGATGTTTGCAATAAGGATGGGGGTACAGCTCAGGAGTAGAGCCTTTGCCTAGTGTGCTAAAGACCCTGGGTTCCATTGCCAGCATCAAAAAGAAAACAAGTGAAATGTTTGTAATAAAATGGCACCTTCATAAACAGCAGAGAGGCAGTGAGACTGTTGTAGATGAACGGAAACTCCAAAGGCATGTCAAAGAAAGGACTTTGGGATACTGAACCAATAGATAGGTTAAGAGCCAACAGATAGGTTAAGAGCCTGAGGTGTAAGCAGTGTTGAGTCTAGATAAGATTTTAGGGCCAGCTTGTGGCTACTAATGGTTCCTTGTTCTCTGTATACCAGGAGCATATTCTAACTATGGGGGAAAGAACCTATGCAGGCTGTACACTGAATGTGGACTGGATCATAGAAAATATTCTGTTTACATATAACAGTTGACTCTGTCACTACCACGGCAAATGGAGACAGCCCCACTACACACAGCTAGTCCCTATCAGGGCTCCCCAGAAAGCACTGTAAGCCATCTGGCATACCAGAGCTCCACCCATTCCAGCGACTCACTTCTCCTCTGAGGCAGCCTGGCGTTCCATGCGCAGGGCAGCCTCCACACTCTGGTTCTGCATGCGCAGCTGGTCCACCTGCACACTGTGCTGCTGCTGCAACACCTCCTGTTCACTCTCCAGCTGCCTGACCTGCTCGTTGACTGCTCGCACCCTGGCATGCAACAAAGGAAAATGCACTGAAGGGGCTGTGAGCAAGGCAGCTTGGAGAACACACTGGGACTGCATGCTGACTTCACGTGGCAAGAGACAAGGACAGTGGCAAGGCAGCAGCTGGAAAATGGTAGATAAGGAGCCACCCCGACACATGCTTGCTTTCGTGCAGGAGCCCAAAAGGCAACTGTGTGCACATGGCAAGGTCACCTGGAAGCCAGGACAAGGAGGCAGACCATGAAGCTGGTTGCTGGGGCCAGGTGGGAGAAGCCCCTGGGAAGGTGCCAGAACAGTCTGGGTGGAAGGGTATGAAGAAAGACTGTTCTACAAGCAGCAAGGAAACTGCCCATCTGGGTATGTTAGCATTGAGCTCAAAGATGAAGAGGGGCTGCTGTGCTGCTACTGCTCACAGCTTAGCTGGGGTCCCAGGCACTCTTCTGGGAGGCTTAGGTTCCAGACCTGGACCACATGGCCTTGTGAGACAGAACGTGGCATCAATAGCCTTGGCAGGAAATTCATCTCTCCTTCTACACTCACTATAAAAGCTTAAGTTGTTTCATCTAAATCACCCATAGCCCCAAAAACTCCTGATCAAACCCACAGCATCCCACAGCTTCCCTTAAGCTCAAGTTGCCAGGTTCCCACTCCATCACCTGGTACCATCCAGATGCCCACTATAGGGGCAATGGTGGGCATTTCCATGGGTCTCTGAGGTGGCCTATGGCTGCAAGTCACCCCAACTCTGAAAAGGCAGGCCTGAGTTATTGGGCCTGCTCCCCATTAGCATTTTCTCACATTGCCCTCCCTCCCCAGCCACCACCAGCAAACTCCCCTTCCTCCTGCAGGGCAGTAGTCCTCACAATTGCTCTACAAACACACTGACCACCTATGTACTAGCTGGGCCACAGCAGGGCCATCCTGTCAGCTACATTCAACTATCTGGTGAACAGCAGCAACACAGTCAGTGTAAGAGTAACAACAGCACCCATACCTGTGACCCATTTATCCCACTTGGCAATCCAATCCACTTAGCAAAAGAGAGTGACAGGCCCAAAGCCACTAGTTGGCAAGATCTTCCCTGGACTAGTGCAAGTTCCTCCCTGGACTAGTGCAAGTTCTCTGTGCTGCTCTGATACTCTCTCTGGACTATTTGGCCATGGCCTACACCAAATACTCATTTTTCTGCCAGGAGTTCAAAATGCTGGTGTATACATGTCGTAGAGGATGTCAATATGATCAGTTCCCAACAGAAACATAGGGTTCAGAGTTTCTAGTGAGATGTGGCCAGTGTGGGTTCTATGCCTTTCATGGAGAGTGACTGTGGAAGTGTCTCCAGTCTTCACCAATGACTTCTTCCTGGTGGGTCACACCTTGGAAGGGGCTCCAGGGCTAGCTTCCCCTCCCCACTCACCTGCCCTCCAAAGCCTGTCGTTCCTTGGTGGCAGCCTCCAAGCGACTCTGGCTCTCCTGGAGCTCCCCTAGCAATGATGTCACCTGGGCTTTCACTGAGGCCTTGTCCTCAGCCATCTGCTATAAAAGAAAAGGTCACTTTGTGTTAGTGCTGCTTTGTCCAGTGCAATTCTTGGCATCCCTAAGACACAAGACTGGAGGCAGCCTGCAAGCAGCTGACACGATGATGCCCTGAGGGATTCTCCCACGCTCAGCACGTACAAACCTAGGTACCCTGAAGCCTCATTAAGCTAATCACCCTGGCAAATCACCCACCTTGATTCTCACTACCAGCTGAGATGCCTAAGCCAGTCTCCTCCCAGCCCTCCCCACCTCATCTCATCCCTCACCTCTGGCAGCTGCCTGGCCCAGCAAAGTAACTTAGGCAATGGGAAGGGATCAAATCCTAGGTGCCCACATCTCCAGAAACTGTCCTCATCCTTGTGGATAGTAACACAAAACTCCAAAAGGGCATAGGAACACAGAGGTAGCTCAAGTGTTGCACAGTTGCTCACAGTTCAGCCTCTGTCATGGTCACTAGATCATAAGGGCTGAACTTGGATGTCATGTAGCTATGAGCCCAGCATAGAACCTTTCTTGGCCTCTGAGACACAGTGTTAAAAGAAGACCACACTGGGGCTGGGTATGCTGGTGCATGCCTTGAATCCCAGCACTCAGGAGGCAGAGGTAGGCAGATCTCTGAGTTCAAGGCCAGCCTAGTCTACATAGTGAGTTCAACTGAAGCTATAGGGAGACCCTGTCTCAAAAAGACCAAAAAGAAAAAAAAAAACAAAAAAAAAAACCCACAAACACAGAAATGAATGCACACACTAAATGTTATATACATATACATATACACACATACATTATATATATACATATATATATATATATATATGTATATATATAAACAAACACTGAGAACTGGAAAAACTAAAAGACTTGACCAAACTTTAACCTTTTTGGAAATAAGGGTTTTACTATGCAGCCCAGGTGTTCTAGTCTGTATCTCTATTGCTGTGACCAAAACCAACTTGGGGAGAAAAAGATTTATATCACTTCCTGATCATAGTTTATCACTAAGAGAAGTCACATCAGGAATTAACTATAGGAACTTGGAAGTAGGGAATGAAGCACAGACCATGGAGGACTACTGCTTACTGACTTGCTACTCTAGCCTATGCTCAGCACTATTTATATAACCCAGTACACCACCCACAGTAGTCTAGGCCCTCCCACATCACTCAACAATCAAGAAAATGCCTCATGGGGCTGGAGAGATGGCTCAGTGGTTAAGAGCACTGAATGCTCTTACAGAGGACCCGTGTTCAGTTCCCCACATCCACACGATGGCTAACAACTGTCCTTAACTCGGGTTCCAGGGGATCTGACACATTCTTCTGGCCTCCATGGGCATTACATCAGTGCATTTACATACACACAGGCAAAACACCCATACACATATAATGAAGGGAGGGAGGGAGGGACGGAAGGAGGGAAGGAAGGAGGGAAGGAAGGAGGGAAGGAGGGAAGGAAGGAGGGAAGGAAGGAGGGAAGGAAGGAGGGAAGGAGCTGGGTGTGCTGGTGCATGCCTTTAGTCTCAGTACTCAGGAAGCTTTGAGATCAAAGCCAGCCTGGTCTATATAGTGAGCTCCAGGCCCACTGGGGCTATAGGAAGACCCTGTCTCAAAAAGACCAAAAAGAAAAGAAAAGAAGAGAAGGGAGGAAAGGGGAGGAGAGGAGAAGGAAAGGGAGGGGAGGGGAGGGAAGAGAGAAGGAAGGAGGGGAGGGAGGAAGGGAGGAAGGGAGGAAGGGAGGAAGGGAGGAAGGAAGGGAGGGAGGAAGGAAGGAAAAGCAAGCCTCAGAGAATGGCCAGACACGGCCACGGGCTAATCCAACGGAGGCTTGCTTCAAATGAGGTTCTCTCATTCCAGGTGTGTTGTCTTAGTTTGTTCTCCATTGCTGTGACAAAATGCTCTGACCAATACCAACTTGGGGAGGAAAGGGTTTATTTGTCTTACATCT
>NW_008334861.1:3957725-3958788 GCF_000622305.1 Nannospalax galili | reverse complement strand
TGTATAATGATTGGTTGTTGATTAATAGAGTCAAAATTCTGCTATGTTGTACAAACCTGATTGGTTCACAAATGTCCTGTTTTAATAATAATTCTGTAATCCTATAAAAACTCTGACCTGACAATCACCAGGGCTGCTTCTACTCCCGAGATAGACAGCCCGGCTGGTCGAAAATTAAAATTTACCTTGCTACTTTTCTTAAAGTGGTGTTGGTGATTTTTTTACGAACTCTGTCCTATAACATTTGGAGGTTCCACCAAGATCCGGAGGACTTCTGGGCCCGGCAGCTTCGGGAAACTCCCTGAGAAGGGAGCTGCCTGGCAGTATTCTGAGGAATCCCCAGGAGGGGACCTGCATCAGCCTCGGCTGTCAGACAGTACCGCAAACTCCCTGCAAGGGGGCTTGCATCAGTCCTGGCTGCTTCTGCTTCCCCAGTCAGACCTCCGGTTTCTCCCTCCACACCACCAGCAAGGTAAGAGAGTGCTCGAGAAACCACTTTTGTTTTTGGTTTCTCTACTGGTTTTGGCTAGCCGGTGATCTGTTGCCATCTGGTTCTGGGCTCTGATCAGAGAAACTAGGTGGGAAGCTGGACGCTGTAAATCTCCCCTTAGTCGGGTTCCGGAGGAGACGTCCTTGGACCCACCTGGCCGTGAGCCCAAAAGCTTGTCTTTTGGGACCTGGATTTGACGGCAATCTGGTTGATGTTATTTGTCTGTGCTTGTCTTGTTCTGTTTTGGTCTTGTATCTGTGTTCGTCATGGGTGCCTGTGCTGAGATCTCAAGTAATTCTGTCATGTATGTCTATGATTATTGTCTTCATACGTTTCCATCAAAAACCCTAAATATCTTTATTTTATTGGCTGAACTGTTTGTTTAAGGTCCTTATTTATTGCATACCTTTTGGTTTGGGTGTGCTTTCATAATATCTCTTTGCTTTGCTCGCTTTGGAAGTTATTTTGGGTTTGACATTCTTGATCTGGTTTATATTCCTTTCAGACCTCTAAAGACTTGAAAATGGTTTAAGAAAATTATACTGTTGGTTATAGATTTGATCTAATCTGTTA
>NW_008334861.1:3938843-3952362 GCF_000622305.1 Nannospalax galili | reverse complement strand
ACTCTGACCAATACCAACTTGGGGAGGAAAGGGTTTATTTGTCTTACATCTCCCAGGTCGCATGCAGTTCATCTGGGAGCCCAAGGTAGGAACTCAGGGCAGGAACCTGGAGGCAGGAGCTGGAGCACAGGCCATGGAGGAACGCTGCTTACTGGCTTGCTTCCCTGGCCCCTGCTCAGCCTGCTTTCTTATGCAACACAGGCCCACCTGCCCAGGGGTGGCACCACCCACAGTGGGCTGGGCCCTCCCACATCACTCATCAAGAAGATGCCCCTCAGACATGGCCACAGGCCAGTCCAATAGAGGAAATTCCCCAACTGAGGCTCCCTCAACCCAGGTGTGTCAAGTTGACACTAAAGCTATCCAGCACATGTGTCAAGTTGACAACTGAAGCTATCCAGCACACCAGGATAGCTTAGAACTCACAATTTTCTTATCTCTGCCTCCCAAGTACTGGGATTACAGGTGTGCACATCATGACTGTCTTCACCAAACTTTAACATAATTGCAAGTAGCCTAAGAACACATTCCTGGAATGTTCCAGGCCCCTTCCCAGTTCCTATTTGTAAACTGGAACTGCATTTGATTTGCACCAGTTTGTAGACACACTGGCCTAACCACATTGACACTAATACCCCTTCATTACTCAACGGAGCCCCTTCCTCCGTCCAAATTGCTCCTTTTCTATTTGTCTTTATCTTATTTTTTGAAGTGCTGTGAACTGAACTCCAGGCCTCAGACATGCAAAGCATGCACTCTATCATTGAACCATACTCCTGTTCCCATTTGTACTTTAAAATATCTAGTCAACACTGCAGAGCAGCATAGACCTCAGCTAGCTCTTTCCTTGGCTATCACTGTCACCAGTTATTGAACAAAATCTGTTTCCATAGCTTTAATAACTATCCACTTTTTTATTGGTGTTGAATAAAAAGAGGAGAGAATGGGGCTGCATTGACTGCTCTGGCAGAGGACCCCGGTTCGATTCCCAGCACCCACATGGCGACTAACAACTGTCCATAACTCCAGTTCCAGGGGATTCAACACCTTCTTCTGACCGCCATGGGCATTGTATGACACAGGTGCACTTAACACACATACAGGCAAAGTACACTCATACACATAAAATAAAAAATAATAAATAAAAATTTTTAAACGCAGTATAAAACCCTGGTGAGCTTCCCAGGTGACAGGAGGAGCGAGAACTGAACATGGTGGTGCATGTCTTTAATCTCAGCATTTAGGAGGCAAAGACAGGTAGATCTCTGTGAGATCAAGGCCAGCCTGGTCTACAAATCGAGTTTTAGGCCAGCTGGAGCTACTGGGAGACCCTGTTGAGGGAAAGAGAAAGGGAGAGAGAGGAGAGAGAGAGGAAGAGGGAGACAGAGAGAGAAAGAGGAGAGCCAACACAATAGCTCAGTGGGTAAAGATTAAACATGCCTGGCACTAAATCTGACAACCTGTGTTCAATCCCCAAGACCCATATGGTGGAAGAGAGAACAGACTACCAAAAGTTGTCCTCTGACTTACACACACACACACACACACACACACACACACACCATGGCATGCACATGCTCACATATGGGCATGTGCACATGCAAAATAAAGATGTAATTAAAAAAATTTTTTAAAGAGAAAAAGCACCACGGAAGAAGGTCACAGGGACAAGAGAGCCGTCGAGACCAAGGATGGGTGGACCTGTAACACTCTTGGAGAAGGGCCTGGAACAGGTTCTCCCTTGCAAGGAACTTGCCTACTCACACCTTTATCTCAGACCTCTGCCCTCTAGAACTAGGGACAATCTCTGTTGTCCAAGTCCCCTGTATGTGGTACTAAGCTGCTCCCTCCCCAGATAGGAACAAAACACTTTGAGCTAGGTGCTCCTAGCAGTATGATGAGCTGGCTCCTCAGCCCCAGTGTACACCCCAGCAGTGGAGCCTAACTGTAGCAGGTCGCTCTACTCTATTCCCCCAGTTCGCTCCTCCTAGATAGCACAATCCCTGCTCAACTACTGCCACTGGGGTCCTGAGAACAGCCAATCCAGAAAGGTCCTGAAACACTCTCTTAGTCCACACTAAGCATGCCATCCTTGAAGAGAATTAAGTACAGGGCCAACTCCCAGGCCTGGGGGTACACTCTGCTCCTTCAAAGGCTCTCAGCAATCACTTCTGAACTCCTGGGAAATCCTAACCAATGTGAGTGTCCTGGTTTACCAGAAGCCTAGGGTCCTGCCTTACCTCTACCTCCTGAGTACTGGGAGAGTTACCTAGGCTGACAGCAGGGTGCAGGTGAGGACCTTGGAATGCATGGTATGGTACCAGATGGACCTCAGGGTAGCTGGGACCTGAGCAAGCTGATCAGTACCAAAGTACTCCTCACCTACATGAGTGAACGCAGTATAAAACCCTGGTCCCCAGGGCTCTGGTGAACTTCCCAGGTGACAGTGCTCCATGCACACTAGCCCCACTGCTGAAGGCAAGAGCAAGGCTCCCCTGGTAGCTTATGCCTCATCTTTCCTGACTCCTGTTCTATGTCACTTGAATCTTGGCAGTTTTTTAACCTGAATCATTTCATTGTACTAAATTGTGAGCATGATGGTTTCTCTCAGTTCTGAGAATTCTTACCAGCAATAAAGCCTGAAGGGGTTCTGAGAGACACCCAACAACAAGCTCCTGTGGGCACATTAGTATCCCTGTGGTTGTCCAACACAAGTGGGGTGGAAGGGCCTGCCCACCCACCAGCTACCTGTTGGCATTTCTTCAGGTGCTCCAAATCCTTTAGGGCCTGCTCCTTCTGTATCCGAAGTTCAAGCTTCTCCCGGCTCAGCTTCTCTACCAGCTTCCTGGCTTCTTGGAATTTGCACATGAGAAACTCCTTCTCCTCACGTTGGCTGACCTGGAAATGCAGCAGCTCCTCGCAGCGCTCTCGCAGCATCTGATTGCTCTGCCGGATGGCATCTGGAGACAGGGCAGATAGCAAAGGAGATGTGAGTCCTGATAGCCAAGCACCCAGTTCCACTAGTTCCTGCCTAGGCCCATGCAGGACCAAAACCATGAGGCCTGAAGCTGGACCACCCATCTTGGCACCCTCCCTCTAATGTTAGGTGGCCTTTCTCCAAGAGGCTGAATCATTTCCCAATCAATTACACTGATGATAGGCCCCTAAGTTTTGGCGATGGACTACTAAACACATCATCCTCACTTGAAGGGATTTATCAAATGCTACTTTCTTTTTAAGTGTCTCAGGAATTCATTTATATTCTGGTCAGTCAGAGATGCCTACCCTGAACACTCAGTCCCAGTCCTCTTAGGCCTTGTCCCAGTTTGTTCTTCATTGCTGTGACAAAATACCCTGACTAATACCAACTTGGGGAGGAAAGGGTTTGTCTTACATCTCCCAGGTTGCAGTTCATCAGGGAGCCCAAGGTAGGAACAAAGGGCAGGAACCTGGAGGCAGGAGCTGGAGCATACGCCATGCAGGAACGCTGCTTACTGGCTTGCTCCCTTGGCCCCTGCTCAGCCTGCTTTCTTATGCAACACAGGCCCACCTGCCCAGGGGTGGCACTACCCACAGTGGGCTGGGGCCTCCCACATCACTCATCAAGAAGATGCCCTTCAGACATCGCCACAGGCTAGTCCAATAGAGGCAATTCCCCAACTGAGGCTCCCTCAACCCAGGTGTGTCAAGTTGACACTAAAGCTATCCAGCACAGGCCTGTACCTCTGTCTTCAGGATCAGAGGGGCCTAAACATGCCTGCAGACTCAGAGGCAGGGAGCAATCCCCAAAGCAAATTTCACTGTATGGTTGCTAGCTGTAGCCTGGTACAAACGGGGCAAGTTGGTAGCTTCTCTGAACTTCACTGCCCTCAGCTACATATTCAACAAGGACAGCAACATCCATCTTATAAAATGAGGGTGACATGAGAGCCAACCATGGTGGCACATATCTTTAATCCCAACACTCGGGAGACAGAAGTAGGTGGATCTCTATGAGTTTGAGGCCAACCTGGTCTACACAACGAGTTCCAGGACAACTGGGACTACAGCCAGACAACACACACACACACACACACACACACACCAAAAAAAAATCACACACACACAAAAAAAAAAACAAAAAAAAAAAATCAAACAACAACAACAAAAACCACATGAAGAAAGCAGACAGGGTTCCCAGTACAGAAAATAAACTGAAAACAGCTGGACCTCCTCTTAGTAGGGCTGGACACGCCCTTCCCAGAGCAGGCCACACTCCCTCGTGGGAAAGCCTATTTCCTAAGGAAAACAATATCCCTTCCCACCTACAAGCTTGCCCCTTCTTAATAAAGATCAAGCCTCAGGCTGGAGAGATGGCTCAGTGGTTAAGAACACTGACAGTTCTTGTAGAAGACCTGGGTTCGAATCCCAGCACCCACGTGACAGCTAACAATTGTCCGTAACTCCAGTTCCAGGGCCTCCAACAGCCTCTTCTGTCCTCCACAGGCATTGCACAACACAGGTACACTTACTTACATGCAGGCATAATACTCATACACATAAAATAATAAATAAATAATTTTTTTAAAAAAAGAAAGATCAAGCCTCCTTATAGTGATCCTTGTCCCTGTAGTCCAATTTTCTCCCTAACCACCATGGTTCTAGCCTTTCCCTTCCCTGGTGCTGGCACTGAAACACACTACACTTCCTGCATGTGAATCTGCACAGGGAACCCCAACTGAAACCAAATGGGAAGGTGGTTAATCTTGAAATGCTAGCTGGTTCTAGGGCACATCATAACCTCAAACCCGAGGGACCAATGATGAAGTGCCATAAATATAAGCTTCCTCAGTGTGACTGGCTCCTCCTGGCTTTTTACTCCATACCTGCCATACACTCTGATCCTTACCTCGAAGCTCCTGATTCTCTTCCAGACATCGTTGGAGGGTCTCAGGGGTGCCCTGCTCTGAAGGCAGATGCAGCATGGCTGGCTTCCCTAGAGAAGACTCTTCACCCAGCATGTCCTGGTCCCCTGCTGGACCACTGCTGGGCTGCACCATCTCACTCAGCTGATTCTTCCAGAGGTGCCTGCTCATCCAACAAGTCAGTGTCTGAAAGAGAAAGCCAGCAAGGGCATGACACAACACCAGGCAGTTTTCTTAGTCAGCCTGAGTGGTTCACTCTGTACAGAAGCCCTAGACTTCCATTCACATCAAAGCAATGGATACTTTGTCTAGTGGAATCAGATGTTAAAACAGAATTTGGAAAAAAATTTAAAAAAATAAAAAAAATTTTTAAAATAGAATTTGGGTCTCAGAGTAGCAAATATTCCCATTCAAATAGAGAATTATTTCTGAAGGGAAATGGCAATGTGTTGGGGCCCCATGTCAAAAGAAAAAGTGATGGGCTCGAGAGATGGCTCAGTGGTGAAGAGCACTTATTGCTCTTCTGGAGCACCTGAGTTCAGTTCCCAGTACTGACACTGTGGGTGGCTCACAACCATCTGTAACTCCAGCTCCAGGAGATCTGACACTCTTTTCTGGACTCCATAGGTACATGCACCCACATGACATACAGTCACAAAGTCACAGATACACATAAATAAAATAACAATTTTTAAATAATAATAAATACTTTTTTAAGTTTTTAACAATATGAATTGTGGATGGGGCATGGTGGTGTACACTTTTAATCCCAGCACTCAGGTGAGAGAGGCAGGCAGATCTCTGTGAGACTGAGGCCACCCTGGTCTATATAGCAAGTTCCAAGCCAGTTAGGTCAACAGGGAGACCCTGTCTCAAAAAAAAAACAAAGTTGAGCATGGTGGTGCATACATTTAATCCCTGCACTCAGAAGGCAGAGGTAGGAAGATCTGTGTAAAGTCAAGACCAGCCTGGTCTACATACCGAGTTCCAGGGCAGCTAGGGAGACCCTGCCTCAAAAAATTAAAAAGGAAAAAAAGAGAGAAAATATAATGGGTGAAGACTGTGAGAGCTACAAATTAAAGCTATGAGGTGACAGTTATAAGTAGGAGATGTATACATGGAATTTAGTGCATTAATATTTCTACTTTTGAACAATTTTAAATTTTTCAATAATAATGGGCTGAGAGCACTATCACCTTTCATCGGGATTACTACAATAACGTCCCTTACAGGTCACTCTTGTTTCTTTCCTTGTCCTTTACAGTGAATTGCCCCCACTGGGGCCAGAACATGACTCGTAGATAATTCAGATTATTATCCCTTCTCTACAGTGAACTCTATCGTAACTCCCTGTTTCTCCTTGTGCAAAATCCAAAGTCTGTACAACAGCCTACAAGGCCCTATACCACCTAAGCCCCCTTCCTTCCAGTCCACCAACTATTCCTCCCTTGCCCTGTCTGCTACAGCTACAGGGGCCTTCCTTGTTCCTAGCATATGCCAAGATCGCGCATTTGTTCTTGGGTCAGAGAAATGGTAGGAGGGAGAACAGGTTAGATTCTTAATCGTTGTCAAAGTGAGGTGAGGTACATAAGGTAAGAGGGATAACTGTCAAGCTACACTTGAGGACTTTTTAAAACCTCAGGTGCACTCCAGTTTAATAAATAGCCAGGCCAGGTGGCGCACACCTGTCACTCCAGCACTTGGGAGGCTGAAGTAGAAAAATCTTGAGCTCGAAATCAAGCCTGGACTACATAGCGAGATGCCTGTCTCAAAAACAAAGTTTGGTGAACAGGAAAAGTCTCTGAACTAAGAAGAGTTCTTGTACTAGGGCTCAAGCCCTTAGGTGACAGCTGCGGCGGCGTTGGAAAGGCAGAATCACTCCCACTCGCCACCCAAGTAACCTGTGTCACGAATCCGCGCGCCTGAACCGATGCTCTAGAAGCATGCGGCAGAACCAGTTTGGGCCCGAACAGGAGGAGGGGAGCCTGGACGTCCGGAGTCTCGGAAGCGCTGAACTTCCTCCGATAGAACCCTATCTTTGGAGAAGAGGACCACACCTGTCAGCAGAGTAGGCGAGACGTGAGTAGGCAAGAGCCGCAGGCTGCGAGTGCTCCGAGGGAACCGAAGCTCCCAGAAAGTCACAATCAGGCGGTCGCCCTTCCCTTCTGAAGTGGAAAACCCCACTTCCGGCTTCCGGTGTCGTAATCGTGGGATCCGGAAGTAAAACACAGACTCAGATGCGAGACTAGGTGCGAAACCAGGCTAATACCGCATCCTGTTCCATAGAGACGCCCAAACCCGCCAGCCTTCACTGGCCAGCAAAAACGCTCCCCACTGATAAAACTTTCTGACGTCACACCTCACCGCTCCTACTCTCAAGTATCGTCCAGCTCTGGGCTCTCAGCCTCCCTCCCCTACCAGGGAAGAAGCGGGAGGAAGCTGCGGAAGCCCCGCCCAGAAGCCGTGGGAGAGGCGTGACCGTGCTCTCCACGGAAGTGGAGCCCTCCGCGAGGGCGCTGGGCCACTAGGGCCTAGCAAAAAATCCAAACCATATGGTGTTTGGGGTGGCGATGGAGATGAAGGAGAACCCTGCGAAGCCGCACCTGTGCCCGTAAGGCATCGCGATCTTGGGACTGGCAGCAGCAAGCAGACCAGCTGCCTCTGCCGGTGCCAAGGAGGCGGGGCAGGCCGGGGATGCGCGCGCACCTACTCCTGCCACCCCCCCCTTCCCACTTTGAAGGAGTTATCTGAGGCTCCGCCCCGCCTGCCTCTCCTGAGGCGTCGCTCAGTCAAAGCACCCGCCCTCATGCATTAAATGGGCCAGCGGGACGCAGCCCCCGGAAACGGCGGTGCACTCCGGGGCTGTGAGCGTGATTTTCCGCGTCAACGAAGCGCAGGTAACGGGGTGGTCTGATGGCACACCGGCGGAGTGGCGTGCTACCCGCTGGGGCATCGCGTGTCCCTTTGATACACTTTGCCGTTGTTGGGTACAGAGCAGAATCTACAAGATCTTAAGCCATCCCTTTATACCTCGCACCTCTCTGCGTTGAGCCCATGAGGACGAGACCCTTAGAAGGGAGGAGATGTGCTGGGACTACCCAGCTCGGCAAAGAGAGAACTGGAGCTGAACTCCCATCATCTGCACAAACATGCTCAATTCATTGTGCAGTTTCGGGCAGACTCCAGAGTGAGATGGTCCTAGACGCATAATGCAAAGCCCTGGCGGGATTTTATCTGGCTGCCCAGAATGTATGCCCTACCTGAACTCCATTAAGGCTTTTAGTAATTTCATAATGTACACCCCCCCCAAAAAAAAGGCAGCACGGGAAATTATGGCTGGAGCCAAGAGGCAGAAGTTTCTAAACCACCCCCCTACACACACGCCCACGCACACACAAGCACACAGTTGCCAGTGAGTGGTTTCTGTAATCAATCAGTAGCCTAATGAGAACCCAAAGGACCCCTGGATAAGGTCAACTTGTGAATGCTCTTCTGTTCTGCCTTATCAATGAGCCTTTCTTCCACCAGAGAACATCATGGCAGAACAGGTGGCCCTGAGCCGGACCCAGGTGTGCGGGATCCTGAGGGAAGAGTTGTACCAGGGTGATGCCTTCCACCAAGCTGATACACACATATTTATCATCATGGGTGCATCGGTGAGTCTCCCTTCAGGCCCTAAGGCTGAAAAACTGAAATGTAACCTTATGCAAGACATAATGTAACTTAACTTTCTCAACTGATTGCTGAGGGGCCACCCAGGCTCTGCTGGGTTGAACTCTTATGGCACCATGTTCCCATCCATGTGACCTTATTGTCCCACCAGTACCTGATACACTTGTGATGCATTTCTGACTTGTGTTCAGCCGTTGAATGTAGACCAGAGTTGGAGCTGCCAGGTCCTAAGGCACCATCTAGTTGGACTTCTTCCTCCTTGATGGGGAAAACTAAAGTGCGAGTAGGGAATGCTATTCAATGAATACTTTTTCCAAATCTGTTTGTGATTTGACAAATGTTACAGTCAGTTTCAGTGGAAGGATCTGAGGTCCTGTCTGCCTCTTTCTACTGTATGAAATTCCCTGAAAACAAACATCTCTCTGCCACACCTTCCAAAGCCTCCTGTGGTGTTCTGCTCGTTCCACCTGGCCCCAAATGTCCAGCTGGAACAACTGCCATTGTGCTCTGTTAGGAAAAACCAAAGAGTGGAGGCAAAGATGCAGTGTATTGATGGTATACTGCAACGCAGGGTCAGGAGGGAGCCCTGGTCAAGCTATGGACCCAGACTAGATCACCCTCCCTTACATGCTGTGAACAGCAGGACATGTGTAGGGACCAGGGTTTGATGACAAAAGTAGTCCTCATTGCTTGCATTTTTTTTTGTTTTGGTCTTTTTGAGACAGGGTCTCCCTGTAGCCCCAGCTGGCCTGGAACTCACTATGTAGACCGGGCAGGCCTCAAACTCACAGAGATTTGCCTGCCTCTGCCTCTCGAGTGCTGGGATTAAAGGCATGCGCCACCACACCCAGCCTAATTGCTTGCTTTTAACCCCTGAAATCAGCTCACCCTCGTATGACCATCTTCACCATTAACTTATTGTGCAATCTTGGCAAGAGCTTTGTTAGAGCAGGTGAGCTCGTGACAGAGTATCCACTGGCTTGGCACCTTCCACATTCTGTGCCCCTCAATGTTGGAAGAATTCCAAGGTTCTTTGTTCATACAGAACATGCCACCCACCAAGAGCTGGGGCTGTAGCTCAGTGGTAGAGTGTTAACCTTACATGCATGAGACCCTAGGTTCAATTCTCCATACTGAAGAAAAAAAGAGTGATGCCACCAGAACATGCCACCCCATTTGCCAAACCTGGTTTTGTCACTTTTGTGTTTCTGAGCAAAATTGGGAAAAGGAATGAGGGGGCAATCAAGGGAAAAGGACTCTGCCACTAAAAGGGAAAGGGAGAGGCACCCCAAGGCAGTATCCCCTGACTCTGGAATTCTAAGACTGAAGTGAGGTACCCAGGTGGAGCACACAGTGCAGCAGGCCTAGTCTCAGCCCTCATCTCTTAAAGGAACAAGGTCCCCTTAAAGGAGCCATACGTGTATCAGCCACAAACATTAGCATGTAGGATTCTGCCCATTAGGCCCTTCAGTCCACCAGGCTTACTGGAAGAGAAAGTAACTAAAGATGATTTCCCCTGCCCCACCCATGCTGCCATAAACATGTACCAACAGTAACCCAGACTGTGAAGATGGTTTGCAACTGCAAGATCTGAACTCTTAGGTGCCTCATTGATGGCATCCCAGCTTGTTGTGTGACCTGGAACAAATTATCTTCATTTCCCTGAACCTCAGTGGTCTTCACCTAGCAAACAAGGGCCATATGGCCTCAGGGATTTGCTCCAGGCCAATTGTGTGAGTTCTCTCTGGCCTGCAGTTGGGCAACCTCATTTCATTGTAATCAGTATGGTTCCCTTTGCTTTCCTCTGCTCTGAGTGAGAACTGAGGCGTCCAGAGCAAAAATGGGAAGTGCTAGCTCCAGCAGAAGGAACTAGGGGAGAATGAGAAAATTGCTAAAGAGCATCACTGCTTCTCTTTGTTCCCCTAAAAGGGGACTGGGGCAGAGTCGAGGCTTTATGCCCAGGCAACCCAGAGTAGCTCCTCCTGCCTGACACCTCTGTGAGTGCAGGAGGTAAGCAGGGTGCTAGGTGATCTGGGAAACCTGCAAGTCTCCATTGATTCAACATGTAGCAACCAAGTATATCTTCCAGTCCACAGGCTCAGACCCTGTCATCCTTTTGTGGCCTGTGTACTATAAGGAACAACCAGACTAATAGGACTTCAGAGGACTTATGACAGAAGCCACAAATTGACCCTGTGACCTCAGGTCCCTGCAACAGAAAGGTCCCAGGAGGGCCTAGAAAGTAAGGCCTAGAGGCTGTGAAGGCAACTGCCATCTAAGTCAGAAACAGATTCAGTGTGATCTAGAAACTGAAAGGAAACCAATGACTGGCAGGCCCTGAGCCTAGAAAAGCAGAACATGCTAGGGCAATGGCCATCCTCTGCCCCTTCTCAACCCCTAGGCACTTACCCAACCCTCACCCACATACACAGCTTCCTTTCTGGGGGCATTCTGAGGCTGCCTCACAGATGTGCTTTGAGCCTTACAAGGTTTCCCCTTGTTGTAACCACTCCTCCCCTTCTCAGAATTTGTACCTGCATAAGGAAGGGCATAGACGTCCTTACTGTCCCACTCCAGAAAGCACTGGCCTTATAGAGCAGTGTTGGGGAAGGAACTCTGGGCCTGGAAGGACATCTCTCCCAGCCCATAGGATCTTGGTGAGGCTGAGGAATGACCCCTCCCCCTAACCATCTGCCAAAGAAAAGGATTAGGCCTAGGAGTCTGCGTGGGCTAATAGGCTCACTGCAGGGCTAACCTCTCTGGGAATCAGTGCCTCCACCTGGACCATGACAGCCATGGGCTCAGTGGATACCCAGGGTCCATCCTACTGACAGGCCTGTGTAACAACTGACCTCGCAATCCCAGCCCCTCCTCTTCTTAGGTCATTTCAGAGCTGACTTCTCCCTTGGGCTGGTAAGATTCTTGTTGTGTCATGATGACCTTGGCATTCTCCCAAAAGGCTAGTGACTCATGGAGCCCCAGGGTGTAGAAGGAAGGCCTTTTGTTAGAGTTTTAGCCCAAACCTATCTCATATCCCCTGTGTCTCATCCCAGTGACTGAAAGCCAGCTGGGCTTCAGCCAAGGCCCAGAATTCCACCTTGGGAAACTAGGTGGATCCCTTTCCCCCAACAACCCTTGGGAACTGGGTAGCCTACCCCTGCCAGACCTCCAATGGAAAACCTCACCCTGAAGACAAAGGGCTGCCATGATTTGGGTTTATAAAACACAAAGTGAAAACCAAACCTCAGATGACCATAGGCAGGTAGTAGCTCAGGTCTCTTTATCCTGATCTGGCCCTATATATGTGGCTTGAGATCTTAATCATGTCCAGTTTCTCCTGTCACCACTTAGGTAGTGGGTAGGCCCTTCCCTTGCTGTCTTCCTCAGGCAATGTGAGGGGGTGGCAAAGATGAGAGACTTCCAGCTGCTTCTCTAATTGTACCCACTCCCACACAGGGTTTAGACTGTAGTTCTTCCCATGTTCCTCACTTCAGAAGAGTCCAGTGAGAGCCTGGAGGGCCAGCAGAAAAGGCAAGGCCACCCCCATCCCTGAAGAGAGTAACTGGTTCCCACCCCCACTGTCCTTGCTCCTACCTCACCTCACTTGGGTGACTTGAATCCAGGTAGACTGTTGGTTGCAGGGACTGAGCTAAAACAAGGAGAGCAGGTTCTAGCTTTAGTTAATCCCAAAGGGAACAAGAACAAACAGCTTGGGGTGTGGGGCAACTGTGACTCAGCAGACCCGTCCCCTGCCACTAATACATTGGCTGGAGTCTGTCCTGATTCCTCCCAGTCTGTTGGAATTTGATCATAAGTAAACATTGCCTGCTTAGAGAGGTCTGCAGGCCAGAGTTCTCATTGTTTAAGTGTCTGTTCCCAGCAAGCCAGCTCTTGCTGGAGTGTGTGAGGCCAGCACCAAGCCTTCTGGAAATGAGCAGTGCCTCACATCCCACTGATGGGAAATACCAGAGGCAGACATTGAAGACGTTCTTAGGAACTGAGGACCATGCTGGGGAGAGCTCCTGGCAGGACTTGTCTGCACTGAACCTTTAGGGACCTGTTATGGTAGCCATCTGGCATGGCAGAGTAAGAGCTTTGCCCAGGAGAGTGTCTTAGGGGACAGCTAGTAAGCCACTCAGGTGGCCATGCTAGATATCACATGAGAGAATGATGGGTGTGCACATGGATGAGGAGGCTCCACAGGCAATGGGAGCCCAGCTGGCAATAAATCTTGGACATTGTCCTAAAGACAGTCACCACAGCATGGGGCTACAAGGAGGCTGGGCCCAAGCTCCCAGAAGTTCATATGGAAGGTGGGAGACATCCAGAGTGCTCAGGACATAAATCATGAGCAACTGACAAACATGGACACTGAGTGAAGGGAATTCTTTCCTCAGGCAAATGCAGAGTGTCAGAGTTTGGTGACAGCCCTCTGTGGAAGTTTTGGAGTCCCAATAGAATCTGGAGATGACCCAGAGATACTTGCTTCTGTGGGCCTGACACTCAGCAAATAGCTGAAGACAGTTATTCACGCCACCAGGAATCCCTGAGTGCCCACCACCATCCTATCCAGAAGTGCCATTTCCTACAGAAATGTATTCATCAATGTAGTCACATGGCTTCATTTTTTTTTCTTAAGATGGTACTAGGGACAGAACTCAGGGCCTCCTGCATGCTAGGCAAGTGCTGTACCACTGAGCTTCAGCCCCAACCCATTTTACCTTTTGAGACATGTTTTCCTGTTTCCCGGGCTGGACTCCAATTTATTATTCTCCTGTCTCAGCCTTCTAAGTGTTGGGATTATAGGTATATACCACTTTATAGACGTGGATTAGTCTTCTTGGTTGGTTTTTTTTTTCTTTTTGGTCTTTTTGAGACAGGGTTTCCCTGTAGCCCCAGCTGGCCTGGAACTCACTATGTAGACCAGGCTGGCCGAATTCAGA
>NW_008334861.1:3880033-3938823 GCF_000622305.1 Nannospalax galili | reverse complement strand
CTTTTTGAGACAGGGTTTCCCTGTAGCCCCAGCTGGCCTGGAACTCACTATGTAGACCAGGCTGGCCTCGAATTCAGAGATCCACCTGCCTCTGCCTCCCAAGTGCTGGGATTAAAGGCATGTGCCACCACACCCGGGTATGGGTTAGTCTTTTTTTTAAGATTTATTTTCATTTTTATGTGTTTGAGAGCTTGCCTGCATGCATGTATGTGCACCACATGCATGCAGTGCCTTCAGAGGCCAGAAAAGGGCATAAAATCCCTTGGAACTGGACTTACAGGTGGTTGTAAGCCACCATGTGGGTACTGGCAACCAAACCCAGGACCTCTGCAAAAGCAGCAAATGCTCTTAACTGTTGAGCCATCTCTCCAGGCTCAGTTATTTTTGAAATTTGTATTTAAAGTGGTATTACCTCTTTGTTTTAAAGGGCTAGTCAGTGTGGGCTGTGTTGTATACTAGTCCACTTGTTATGGCAGGAAGTTACCTTTGAGTATTGTGCTAAAAGGGACAGCAGTTCATTTCATCTTCTGGGGTTTCCTGGTGCATGGAACCCAGCATCTCCACAGGTCCCAGTGGGCCCAGGTGAGAAGTATTATTCTGACTACATTCTACATAGCTATTTAAATTTGGCAAAGTTCATGTTACCGAGACCAGCTCCATCTGAAAAAAACCCAAAATATCTTGTTAGATGGAGTGATGTTTTGATTTTTTTAATCAGATAGGCCTGTAGTAAAGGTTTCCACAAAGTACTTTTGCATGAATATTCAGTCCTTAATCCCTGGAGTTGCTTTGTAGAGGGTCAGTTGAGGTGCAGGTACGGCTGGTGCCTGGCTCCTGTGCCAGTTGCTCACCTCTCCCCATTGAGTAGCAGCACTCTGTGGAGTGAGGATTCCCATCCCTCCCACGCTCTTGATTATAGGGTTTAAGATGAAAGGGCAGACACCCAACTCAAGAGTATGGTGGCCATTTCTGTCCCTTCCTCCTGCACCTGCCTTAGGGTATAGAATGAAAGCCTGTGGGACTGTTAGTGATGACTAGGTGACTGAACTGGATGAGCACATTGGCTTGGAGTGGAGCCTAATTGTGATTCTTCTTGGTTCCCCTACTGCCCCAGAACATGGGGTCTCATGCAGGTCATCTTTCATGTAGTTAGCCCACATATGTAGGTAACAAACCTACATATGTATTTCATCACACTTATTTCTAGGTTATTTATAATATTTACTTTTGTAAATGATATTGTTTTACATTGCTTATTTTGTCAACTGCTTCTTAGTAAATAAAAGCAGTTGGCTTATATCTATTAATTTTTATAGTGAGATTTTATGGGGTGCTGTTTGGTTGGTTGGTTGGCTGGTTGGTTTTTGCAGTACTCAAAATCAAACCCAGTACTTCACACATGCTAAGCAAGCATTTTACCACCAAGGTACATCCTCAACCCCAGATGTTATCATTTTTTGTTGTAATATATGCCAAAAAGACCACAGACCTTAAGGGTTGGGCTTGACAAGTTTTCACAAACTCAGCATACCCGTGCAAATTTCTCCCAGATCAAGAAACGGTAGCTGGAGAGATGACTCAATAGTTAAGAGCACATGCTGCGCTTGCAGAGGAACCAAATTTAGTTCCCAGCACTCACATCTGAAGGGTCACAACTACCTATAACTCCAACTCTGGGGAATCCAACACCTTCTTCTGGCCTCCACAGATACCTACACTCGTGCGCGCACACACACACACACACACACACACACAATTAAAAATAAAATAAACCTTAGAGGAAAATAAAATCAGAAATGAAAATCAGATAGAAGGACTAAATAAATAAATAAATAAATAAAATAAAATAAACCTTTAAAAAAAAAAGAAACAACACTATCACCTAAAGTCCTAACACTTAGGAGGCTGAATCAGGAGGCTTACTTAAACAAAGGAGTTCAAGACCAGCCTGGGTAAAATAACAAGGCTCTGGCTTAAAACAATGTATAGCCACACATGGGGATATGCTCCTCCTGTAATTCTAGCACTTGAGAGGTAGAGGCAGGAGGATCAGGAGTTAAAGGCTATGAGATATAGTCTTAACAAAAATAAAGAATAGGGGCTAGAGAGATGACTCAATGGTTAAGAGCACTTACTGCTCTTCCAGAGAACCCAGGTTCAGATCCCAGCACCCACATGACAGCTCACAATTGCCTATATGCACATGGTACACATGCATATACAAAAAATAAGCTAATTAAAAATAAAACAAAGCCAGGTGTGGTGCAGGTGCACATCTGTAATCATAGCAGTTAGGAGACCGAGGAAAGAGGATTGGCTTGAGTTTAAGGCCAGCCTGGGTTACAGAACAAGTTCCAAACTCTCCAGAATTACATTACATAGCCAGACCCCATCTCAAAACAAGAAGTCTGCTTCAGAACCAGACGTGGTGGCACGTGCCTTTAGTCCCAGCACTTTTTTTTTTATCTTTTTGAGACAGGGAGTCTCTGTAGCCCGAGACCGAGGAAAGAGGATTGGCTTGAGTTTAAGGCCAGCCTGGGTTACAGAACAAGTTCCAAACTCTCCAGAATTACATTACATAGCCAGACCCCATCTCAAAACAAGAAGTCTGCTTCAGAACCAGACGTGGTGGCACGTGCCTTTAGTCCCAGCACTTTTTTTTTTATCTTTTTGAGACAGGGAGTCTCTGTAGCCCCAGGAAGCAGAGGCAGGCGGATCTCTGTGAGTTCAATTGGCATATCTCTTATGATTAACTGGTCAATACTGTCCACCATAACTATATGGTAAGACCGTACTGTTGAGACAAAACACAATCTGATTGCAAGACATACAGAAATCAAGCTGGAACTGACCTGAAAACCCTCCCTACTGGCTAGCTTTCATAGTGCCAGAAGGTGCTATGTAGGCTGTGGGGAAGAAAAGTCATCAATGGACTTACCCAGCAGTGGACCCTGCATGCTACAATACCTACCTGCCAGGCATGATGTGCCTACTAGTGCAACAGTGGCCTGTAGCACAGGAGGAATTCATGCCTGGTACTGCATATCTGGTCAAAAGTTCATGACTGGGGAGGTCATAGGCCTAGAGGGGAATTTACTATTGTTGTTTTCTAAACAGACATGTTGTTAAACTGCCTTCCAAATATTTGTGTCTATATCTATAGATGAATGCTGCCCTCAACCTTGGTCAGAGAAGCTTCTTTTTGTATCAGCCAAATGAGAGACTCATAACTGGTCCAAGTGCTGAGAACAAGTGACTGTTGAATGCTCGGTCCTAAATGGGACATCTTTATCAGCACTTCATGTCTCTAAGGCACAGGGAACATTGTGGAAGAGGGGACCAAAAAGCCAGAGGATGGGGAGAAGTATTGTGAAATGCCGTTTTGTGGGCAGGACATGGCCATTGTGTTTATGAACTCACGGCACCTATGGTCAAGACCTAGAGAAGGTCACCATTCTAGGATGGATGGGAGAGGGCTCATGAGGCCCCACCCCCAGATGAGGAGCTATTGGCAGCTGATGGCTGCTGGGAGAGGGGAAGTCATGGTAGGTTGCCCATGCTCCAGTGGACGGTCCCACACTCATGTGCATGCAGGCAGCACTAATTAGACTTAGTGAGGCATAAAAAGAAAAAGAAGAAGGGGTGGAGAGATGGCTTACAGGTTAAGGACACTTGGTATTCTTCCAGAGGACCTGGTTCAATTCCCAGAATCCAGATGATGTCAGATAACAACCATCCATAACTCCAGTTTCAGGGAATCCAATGCCCTCTTCTGACCTCTGCAGGCTTTGCATGACATGGTACACTTACATATACGCAAGCAATACACTCATACATAGAAACCCAAAAAAAAAAAAAAAAGAAAAAAGAAAAAGAAGACCTCTCCCTTTTGCAGTCACTGTTTCCCCAGGAGTAATTTCTAACCTCCTCTCCACCCTCTGCTCAACTACTTTTTCACTGTGTTTTCTTGGTACATGCTGCACAAATAGTAGCCTTGAGTTCTGTCATAATAGGCTCATGTTGCCATTCTGGGACTGTAAGCAAACCCATGAGTATTTAGTCTCTTGTCTCTAGGTCCTTTAGTTCAGCATGTTTTTGAGATTTGTCAACACAGCTTGAATCAGTAGCTTGTTCCTTGGTTACAGACTATGGATACACAGATTCTCCATTCACTTGCTGGTTGATTTGAGCATCTTAGGGCTGTTTTGAATGAAAATTCATGCAAAAATTTTTGAGTTAAAAAAAAAAAAAAAGGAGGAAGCTGTTAAGAGCACTGGCTGCTCTTGCAGACAATCCAGCATCAGTTACCAGCATACACAAGGTGGCTAACAACAGTGTGTAACTCCAGTTCCAGGGGATCTAACACCCTCTTCTGGCCTCCATAGGTATTGCACAACACAGGTGAGCATATATATGCAGGCAAAACACTCATACACGTAAAATAAAAATAAATAATTTTTTTTTTAGTTTGGGGGTGGCTGCCTGCTTTCTTCTCTGGGATAACACATAGGAGTGGAATGGAAAGTCATAGGATAGATGTGGGTGCTTCACTTGGCGAAATGCTGCCAGGCTGTTTCAGATATGACCATTGCATGTCTCCACACACAGTCTGTGAGTTCCACACCAACACTGGGTCTCTCTTTGAATGAGGTTTTTTTTACTTTTTTTTTGAGGCAGAGTCTCCCTATAGCCCCAGCTGTCCTGGAACTCACTGTGTAGACCAGGCTAGCCTTGAACTTGCAGAGATCCACCTGCCTCTCTCTCCCAAGTGCTGAGATTAAAGGCGTGTGCCACCACACCTGGCCTTTTTACTTTATTTTGGTTTATTTATTTTTTTTATACATATGACTGTTTTGCCTGCATGTATGTAAGTACACCACATATGTGCAATGACCATGGAGACTGGAAGAAGGTGTCAGATCCCCTGGAACTGGAGTTAAGAATGGCTATTAGCTGCCATGTGAATGCTGGAAACTGAACCCAGGTCTTCTACAAGAGCAACCAGTGCTCTTAACCACTGAGCCATCTCTCCAGTCCTGGTTTTGGGGATCTTAGGGAGATTAGGGGGGAGAAGGGTATTCTACTTGACACAGGGGTCTTACTCTAGCTCTGACTGGCCTAGAACTCACTACGTTGCCCAGGCTGGCTTCGTACTCATGGGGTTCCTCCTGCCTCAGCCTCCCAAGTGCTTAGATTATAGGTATGTACCATTCTGCCCAGCTGTTGGTCTGTCTTTCAGAGTGCAACCGTTCTAATGAATGTGAAGTGGTATCTTTTTCAGTTACCATTTTCCCGACCTATGATCTTAGACACCTTCCATGTAATTAGTGGCCTTCATCTCCTTTCTGGTGAAACGTGCAGCCAAACCTTTTACCTACTTCAGTTGGGTTGTTTTCTTATTGTGTCATAGGATCTGCTTAGATATTCTGGATACAAAGAAGTTAGTGAATGCTATCTCTAGACTGCAGCTTGTCTTTTTTGGTACTAGGGCTCATACCCTTGTCCTTAAGCATGCAAAGCACATACCCTACCACTGAGGCCATAATGCCAGGCCTACCTGCCTGCCAACCCACCTGCCTTCTTTCTTCTCTTCTTTTCTTTTCCTTTTTTTCATAATACTAAGAATTGAACCTAAAGTCTCACACATGCCCTTCCTTTCTGCCCCCCCCACCCCCAGACAGGGTTTCATATACTTCTGGCTAGCCTTGAACTCCTGATCCTCCTGCCTTCACCCCTGGTATGCTGTAATTATAGGCGACACCACGATGAATAGCTTATGATTATTACTTTGTGTCCTAAGAAATCTCTACCTACTCCTATCTTTTTTTAATATAGCAACTTTGCTAAACTCTCCTTAATCCTAATAATTAGTCTGTAGGTTGGTTTAAGGTTGTTTTTTATGAACAAGCCATCATCTGATAATGGCAGGTGGTCTTATTTTCCAAACCTCATACCATTTTAATTTTCTTCTTATGATACTAGTGATGGCTTCCAGTTTAGGACTGTCTAAAGATCCAGTAGCAGCCATTTAGAATCTCCTAAGAGACATACCCAGGATGTGTCTATGAGGATGTTTCCAGAGAGGTTTAACTGAGGAAGAGAGACCCACCATGAATGTTCATGGCACCACCCTGTAGACTTGGTGTCCCAGAGTGAACAGAAAGAAAAAAGAACAAAGTATCAGTATTCACTATGACTGTGGATTCAAACTGCTTCCCACTCCCACCACCGTGCCTTTCCTGCCATGACAGACTATCCTCAAATTCAAGCCTTAAGTTAACTTTCTCCCACGTGTTGTGTAATAGGAACAACAAAAGTAACTAATATACCCATTATGTAGGTTGTTTTATAGGTGTACCAGATCCAGTTAAAGAACTTTCCTTTTTCTTTTTTAATAAGAATTTTTATCTTAAATAGCTAATTTCCTGGAATGCTTTACCTGCATCTGCTGAGTTTATTATCCAGCCACTCTTCCGAACAGCCAAATGTATGTAATCTGACCCTAATCACACATGGCCTCCTGGATTTAGGGAGGGCTGAAGTATACAGTCTGGGGAAAGCTAGGAAGAGAAGGCGTGACCCATGCTGGGTAAAGGCTTTCCAGTGTGCATACCCTCAGGTCACTCACACACCTCAGCAACCCCTCAGTCATCTCCGTAAGGGAATAAGCATTGCTTAGCATCCCCAGGAAAAGAAGTCTCACAACAGATGGAAAATTTGTTCATGCTATTGTGTCTCATTTTAAAAAAAAAAAAAAAAAAAGAGAATGTAAAAGATGTTAAAAGGATATGGGAATGGAGATATTTTCCAAAATAGAAAAAATGAGAAAGCCTAAGCAAGTGATGAAGGTCTGTGTAGGTTTGTTATGATATATAAAGGATAAGACAAAAATAATATATACATAATCTTAAAATTTCTATGGTCATAGTTTAGTCAACTAGTTTAAGGAACAAAATATATATCTAGTCAACATTTATCTGAGAATACTTGGTTTTTCACCCAAGCCTTCTCTACATAGCACATGATAATTAAAAGTACCAGACTGGTGGAACTAACCTTAATGGATGTTTAACAGCCATAGTTTGAGGCCTATACTAATGTGGTCAGAGGAATTTAAAGGACAACTTTTGCCCCTTGCCCTCCAAGGTTGACTGAGTTCCAGGGGACTATGGCACATCTCTCAAAATGTCCTGTTAACTGTGGTAAGTCACCTGTCCTCTTGTTCAGGGAGGACATGGAGACCCCACGAGATGGGTTTGACCAGTGTCCAGTCTACAAAGGAGGGTCAACTCAGAAGAAACATTCATGCTTCCAAGTGAAGCCAGCCATGGTCAAGCAGAACCTTTGACTTATCTCCACATAAATGGAACTAGTAAAAGGATCCAGGAGCTACTCCCAAGCCTTTTTAACCCTTGAGGAACAGATCCTCAAATGACCTTAAGTGTAAAAATAAATCTATTTATTTGGGCCAACTGTATGGTCTTAAACACCCAAAAGGACAGTATAACCAAAGAGTAAAGTCATCCGTATATTTCTTTAAGAGTTCAAGGGATTACACTTCCCAGACATTAGGCTTAAGTCTATATAAAAAGTTATTTAGACAATTATTTCTCATTGATGATTTTGTTTCTAACCAGAAAGTACTGCTCAGATGTAAGACTTCACATCTTGGTCTCCAATACTGTAGTACCCACCTGTAGCTAAGGGAGACAACCAGCTATTGTTCTAAAATGATAGATAAATTTGCTTTCTCTCCGTATCTAGAAGCCTTTGAGAGGGAACTGATACATTCTAACCATTCCAACAGCTCAAAATACCTGAAAGCAAATCCTGAATCCATTACTCTAGAGTCCAGCCTTGGAAGACAAAAGAAAAAGGAGGAGGAACCCAATAGAGGGATGCTTTTGGAAGCCCTTGTCAAGAAATTCCAATGGACTCTCAAATGAACATTTGAAAATTGCCCTGTTCTGACTTTTTTCTAGTTCCCTGTCTAGAACTTGTAGTGCTAATTACTCTTGCCTTTACTTCTCCTTCACATCTCCTATTCATGATTCAAGGGCTTTCTTTTCCCCTTAGAGACAAGAGTTATGCAATTTGGGAGTCTTTTAGATAGACCCACTGAAGGGGTACTCCAATTGCCTCACCCTGCGACCCTGTTCCGCATGGAAGAAGCCAGAGCAGTCTTCTATCCTGCAAGCTGGGTAACCTCTTCAGAGGATGGTGTGATAAGAATAGGAGGTAGGAATTGGCTAGGCAATTAGGGTTAAAAACCCCAAAGAAAAGTAGCCAGTTTCTTGGCTAAAAGTCAAAATGTCCTTGGGCCTCTTAGCAACATACTCTGTTCCAAAGGCCAAAAATGTCGAAAGTATTTGGGAGCTTGTATCTAATCCTTAAAAGATTTTAGGGTTACCTCTTCAGAGGGGGGAATGTTAAATGTTCAAAGGGGGGAGTAGCCAAAAGCCCCATAAAAATATAAATAAAGAAGAAAGAATACATGAAGTTATCAGAAAAAAGTGATGGGGAGATATGGGAGGAGTTGGAGGGGAGGAAGTAGGCATGGATTTGATCAAAATACCTTATATGCATATATGAAATTTTCAATAAATTATTTATTTTAAAAAAAAGAAGATTGCTAGATCTTAAAAGTCAATATGTAGAAATGGGAGGCTGAAGCAGGAGTTCCAAGCCAACCTGGACTTCAGAGTAACTTCAAGGCCAGCCCAAGTGAGACCCTGTCTCAAATTTTTTTAAAGGGCCGGAATTATAGTTCAGTGGCAGAGTACTTGCTTAGCATGGTTGAGGCCCTAGGTTCAATCCTCAGTAGCACACACACAAAAAGATTTCATAGAACTTTTCTTTGTTTAATCTCTTAATGTGATTTTCAATAGTTGATTTTGTTGTTGTTTTAAATGACTTTGAACCTCAGCCTTCTGCCTCCACCTCCCAAGTCCTGGAATTACAGGACATGTGCCACTATGGCCTACCTTTTAAACATTTCTGAATTTTCTTGTTCTTTATTTTCTTTTTTAGATTTATTACTTTTAATTATGTATATGTGTGTCTGTGTATGTGCACATGAGTGCATGCCCAGAGAGGCTAGAGGCATCATATCCCCCGGAGCTGAAGTTATAAGTGCTTATGAGTCACTGATGTGGACGCTGAGAACCAAATTCAGGTCCTCTGAAAGAGCAGTACCTGCTCTTAACCAGTCAGCCATCTCTCCAGCCCCTATTTTTTAAAATATTTTATTATTTTTATTTTATGAGTATGAGTGTATTGCCTACATGTATGTGAGTGCACCTGTGTTGTGCAATGCCACGGAGGTCAGAAGAGGGCGTCAGATTCCCCTGGAACTAGAGTTAAAGACACTTCGTAGCCGCCATATGGGTGCTGGGAATCGAACCCAGATCCTCTGTAAGAGCAGTCAGTGCTCTTACCCGCTGAGCCATCTCTCCAGCCCCCCTATTATTTTTTAGAAAGTTCTTACTATGTAGCTAAGTTTGGCCTTGAACTCACCATCCTCCTGTCTCAGCATCATAAGAGCTGGGATTGTAGGCATATGCCACTACATCTGACCCACAGTGACTACTATCCTTGAACAGACAATCTCTGGCCTCAGCTTTCTAAGTACTAGAATTATAGTCATGTGCCATCATCAGTTGCTTGTTTTTTGTTCCTCTCCCCTGCCCCATCTCTATCATGTACTTATTAGTATGGGTATGAAGGCATGCATGTGTGCATGTAGACACCAGAAATTAGTATTGGGTGTCTTTCTCCCATTGGTCCTCACCTTTATTTTTTATTTGTTTATTATTTTTAGTATATGAATGTATTGCCTACATGTATGTAAGTGCATCCATGTCGTGCAGTTCCCTTGGAGGTCAGAAGAAGCTGTTGGATCCCCTGGAACTGGAGTTACAGATGGTTGTTAGCTGCCATGTGGGTGCTGGGACTCCAACCTCTGCAAGATCAGCCAGTGATCTTAACCACTAAGCCAGCCCCTCCACCTTTATTTTTGAGATAGGATCTCTCTATAAACCTGAAACGAATCAGTTCAGCTAGGGTAGCTGACTGCTGAGCTTCAGAGATCAGCCTCTCCCCACCCCCAATGCTGGGTTACTGATGCATTACCCCCACGCCCAGTTATTTAGGTTCTGGGAATCCAAAGCAAGGTCCTGGTCTGCACAGCTATGCTTTATTGACAGCCATCTCCCCAGCCTTTGCTTTTTGTTTTTTGGGTTTTTTTTCTTTCTAATTTTTTTTGCTTCGTTTACAATTTCATTTATGTATACAATGTATCTTGATCCTATCCACCTCCAACCTGCCCTCCCTCTCTTTCTCCTGGCCCTGTGCTTTTTCTTTCTTAAGCCAACCTCTTATTTACACATATCTCGGTCCTGGTGTGTTATATCTTCTAACATTGAAAGATTAGGTTTGCTGATGTTTTCTGTCTGATGTTTGCATCTGCTTTGTGTGCATGTGAATGAGGAGGCTATGTCCTCAGGTTGTAGTACTGTAGTAATGCAGGTTAAGGTTCTGGAAGTGGCTTCAGGAATGTTCCCTTTTCTTCTGTATTCAAGGGGAGTTTGCTTCAGACTGGAGTCCTTTCTTCCTTGATTCTCGTAGAAATCACTGGGTAGCATGTGTAATCATTGGCCCTACTCAGGTCACTTGCTCCATTATGGTTCGTTGGAATTTTTTTTAGAAATTTCTCCATCTTGCTGGGCATGGCAGCACACTTTTGTAATCCAACACTAGGAAGGGTGAGGCAAGAGGATTATCTACAGTTCATGGCCAGCCAGGGATGTATGCTAAGTTTAAGACCAGCCTGGGCTACATGGCAAGACCCTGTCTCAAAAACTAAAAGAAGGGACTGGAGAGCTGGCTCAGCAGATAAGAGCACCCAGATGGCAGCTAACAACCATCCATAGCTCCACTTCCAGGGGATCTGATGCTCTCTTCTGACCTCCACAGGCATTGTGCAACAGGGGCGCACTTACATGCATGCAGGCAATACACTCATATACATAAAAATAATAAAAATAGAATACTTAATAAAAGAAGTCCAGTGTGGTGATGTGATCCTTTAATCCCAGCAGAGGCAGGTGGACCTCTGTGAGATTGAGTCCAACCTGGTCTACCTAGGGAGTTCCAGTCCAGCTAGGGCTATAGCAAGACCCTGTCTCAAAAAAAAGAAAGAAAGATGGGGCCTGGAGAGATGGCTCAGCAGTTAAGAACACTGGTTGTTCTTGCAGAAGACCCAGGTTCCAATCCCAGCACCCACATGGCAGCTAACAACTGTCTGTAAATCCAGTTCCAGGGGATCCAAAGGCCTCTTCTGTCCTCGCGGGCATTGCATGACATGGGTACACTTAACCTATATGCAGGCAATGCACTCATACACATAAAATAAAAATAATAAAATACTTTTTAAAAAAAGTATTTTTGGTTTGAGACAGGGACAAAGTCTTATGATATAGCTCAGACTGGCCTTGAAGTCCTGATCTTCCTGTTCCAGGTACTGGAATTATAGGCCTGTGCCACCATGCCCAACTTTTCTTTGTTTGGGGGTTTTGCTGCTCTTATTTTGTTTGGGATTTTTTTGTTGTTATTGTTGTTTAGTTTCATTTTTGTTTAGTTTTAATATTTTAATATATTCTTTGAGAACTTCATTGATATATACAGTGTATCATGATCTTATCCATCATCCCTTCTTCTGCTAAGTCCTCCTGAGCCCCATCTCCTTCCCAACTTCCTTTCTTTTTATTATAACCCAGAGTCCAGTTAGTACGACCCACTATGGCCATGGGGCCATCCAGTGGAGCATGAGCAACCTACCAGGGGCCATACCCTTGAAGAGAAATGACAGTCCCCCTTCATCCATTAATTGCCAGTAGTTCCTCAGTTAAGGGTGGGGCTTCATGTACCCCTCCCCTGTTGATATTGGAACTTGAGTGCCTTGATCTTGTCTAGGTTGTATGCTGGTAGCCACAGCTGTTGTGAGTTCAAGATTGCCAAGGCCATATCATGTCCAGAAAACAGCATTTCACAGCACTCCTCCCCACCCTCCAGCTGTCTTTTGTTGGTTTTCTCTACTGTTTGTTTGCTTGCTTTTGTGGTAATGGGGATGGAACCAAGGACTTGTGCCTGCACTAGAATCATTGAGCATCATCCCCAGCCCAAATTTCCCATTATATTTGCATTTTTCATTATTTCTTTATAATTCTTTTTTGGTTTTATATTCTGACTTGGGGGAAGGGTTTTGAGACAGTGTCTCCTTATGTGTTAAGGTACAGTTGTATACCACCAAGCCTGGTTTTTGTTGTTGTTATTGAGACAAGGTCTCACTCTGGACCACTATGCTCAACCTGCTGTCATTTTTCGAACTTCATAAATTGAAGGAGTATCTTCATCACTTTCTAGCCCCCATTTTGCAACTTTGACATTTGAGGCCACATCTCACAGTTTGGCTTTGTGCTACCTCCATCACTCTTCAGTTCTAATGAACTCAGTGTCCAGATTTTTTATCTTGAACATGGAAGATTCATCTGTGTACCTGCACTGGGACAGAGCTGGGGCAGGCTTGAATCTCAGGTATCCTCTGGTGATATATGGGGATAAAGTAGTATACTTGCAGCTGAGTGGTCACCCTGAATGATTGCCTACATCATTACTGGTGGGGAATGATCTAGCTCACATCAGCTTTTCCTGACCACATGTTCCCTCCACTGTAGGGTGACCTGGCCAAGAAGAAGATCTACCCCACCATCTGGTAGGTAAATCTCCACTCGACCCTCAAGAGCTCTACACCAAGAGAATTGGCTTGGCCTGGCCTTCCCTCCCCACCCTGGCTATAGCTGTGTTGTGCCCTCAGGTGGCTGTTCCGAGATGGCCTTCTGCCAGAAGACACCTTCATTGTGGGCTATGCCCGATCCCGCCTCACAGTGGATGACATCCGAAAGCAGAGTGAGCCCTTCTTCAAAGTGAGTGGCTTTGGGGTGTTACACAGCCTTGTTCTGTCCTCTCCCCTACCACCCAACAGTACTATCCCTAGGCAGCCCATGAGGAGACATGTCTCCACTCCATCATAAGCAACACTTCCCTCCTCCCCTTCTTACTTGACTGGCCAAGAGGCAGGGCCACCCAGAACATTCAAGTTCTGCTACCTCACATTCTGGCCCTGCCCTGCAACCACTCAAAAGCTGTGTCTACCTGCTCATATCACCACCTCCCTGACCTCTGAGAGAGACAGGAAAGGGTGGCCTCTCCAGCATCAGATGTTTCCCAGCTCCACTCTGACCCAGCCTTGCTGGTTCTATCCTGCTCTGCTCTGGGGCCACACTGGGACATGCCAGAAGCTGGAAGGACTCCTCCAAGTGCCTCCCCCCCCCAGGAAGTGTGTCACCTTGGCATTGCTTCAGCAACTATAGTTTGCTGTCAAGATTTTTGGAGAGACATCCTTCTCCAATGTACTTCTCCCAGGTCACATTTTCCTGAAAACTGCCTTATGGCATAAGGGACCTGAGTATATACAGGATGCCTGCATCTGTAACTCACCACACCTGCATTCAGTGTTCCTTTTGCCTGCCTCAGCGTCCTCACTGTGTGGGGCCAGGACAGTTGGGTTCTAAGTGAGGCTTCCCCAGGCCTCCAGGGAGGCATACCCTGGCTGTGAGACAAGAGAGGAAGTGAAGACAGATGAGACCCTCCACTCCTCTGAGGCAGAGCATGTGTGACCTCTGAGGGAAGTGGAAGATGATATCTGTCATCTGTCTGTCTCTGTCTGCCCGTCTCTCCCAGGCCACCCCAGAAGAAAGACCTAAGCTGGAGGAGTTCTTTGCCCGTAACTCCTATGTGGCCGGCCAGTATGATGATCCAGCCTCCTACAAGCACCTCAACAGCCACATGAATGCCCTGCACCAGGGGATGCAGGCCAACCGACTCTTCTACCTGGCCTTGCCCCCCACAGTGTATGAAGCTGTCACTAAGAACATCCAAGAGACCTGCATGAGCCAGACGTAAGGCTTTTCTTCCTTTGTTCTGACTTTCCTTACTGTGAACAGCCCCCAAGTCAAGCCAGTCTAGGCAACCCGAAAAGATGAATTCTCCCTATTTGTTCTCCACATGAATTAGCTCTCTAAAGAAGGAAACAAGCTGTAAATACTGGCACTTTCTAACAGCCTTTGCTACTACAGATACACTTAACAGCTCTGTGGCTTGTAGCCTACACAGCTCTGACAAATCAACAGTCTCTTGTTACAGTTCCCAACATGACCACAAGATGTCAGTGTTGCCCCACAAATCACTCACTGGCGCTTGCTCATTGTTTAGTTTTCCAGAGTTCTCACAGGCCCACAAGGTAGCAGTGTTACTCCACGTATGGTCAATGCTGGCTAGAAATCTTTCTTTTGCTCCTGATTTTGAATTCAGAAAGCCACTTTACTGCTTGGTTATGAGCTGCAAAGAAAGGGACCTGCTCTTTTAAATCAATGGAGAGGGATTGGAGAGATAATTCAGTAGTTAAGAGCCTTGGCTGCTCTTACAGAGGACCAGGGTTCCTTTCTCAGCAACCACATGTCAGCTAACAATCATCTGTAACTCTAGTTCCAGAAGATTTGATGCCCTCTTCTGGCCTCTGCAGCCCATGATATGGAGCATTTACATGCAGACAAAACATTCATACACATAAAATAAAAAGAAATCAAAAAGATTTTAATTTAAAAATAATTTTTTAAAAAACTAAATTTAAAAAGTAAAATCAGCCGGGTGTGGTGGCGTACACCTGTAACCTAAGCACTGGGGAGGCAGAGGCAGGCGGATCTCTGTGAGTTCAAGGCCAGCCTGGTCTACATAGTGAGTTCCAGGACACCTGGGGCTACAGGGAGACCCTGTTTCAAAAAGACAAATTAATTGATTAATTAATTTAATTAAATAAAAAGTAAAGTCAACGGTGAGCTGAGCATGGTGGATCACACATCTGATCCCAGCACCATGGGAACTGAGGCAAGAAAATTGCTGGGAGTTGAAGTATAGCATGGACTATGGAGTGAGAGTCTGCCTCAAAAAATAAAAGAACCAGGCATGGTGGCACACAACTCTATATCTCGGCACCATGGAGGCAATAATAGGTGGATCTTTGTGAGTTTGATGCCACCTGGTTTACGTAGTGAGTTTCAGGTTAGCCAGAGCTACATAGTGAGACCCTGTTTCAAAAAAACAAAAAACAGGAGCTAGAAAGATGGCTCAGCCTTTAAGAGCACTGGCTGCTCTTCCAGAGAATCTGGGTTCAGTTCCCAGCACGTACATGGCTGCTAGCAACTGTCAGTAACTCCAGTTCCAGGGTACCCAACACCCTCTTCTGGTATCAGTGGACATTGTATGTACATGGTGCACTTACATGCAGGCAAAACACTCATATACATAAAATAAAAATAGTTTTAAAGGTTTAAGCTGGGTGTAGTAGCACATATCTGTAATCTCAGTACTCAAAAGGCAGGAGGATCACAATGTGTTCAAGGCCATCCTGGGTTACATAACAAGATCCTGTCTCCAAAAAAGTTTTCGTTTTTTTGGTTTTTTTGTTTTTTTTTTTCAGTCTGAGACAGGGCCTCCCTGTAACCTCAGCTAGTCAGGAACTCGCTGTTGAGACCAGGCTGGTCTCGAACTGACAGAGATCTGCCTGCTTCTGCCTCCCAAGTGCTAGGATTAAAGGCGTGTGTCACTACACCTGGCTCAAAAAAAAATTTTTTTAATAAATAAAAACAATAGAAGTTAGTTGCTTTGGCCATGACTATAGTCCCAGCTACTCAAGGGCTGAGGCAAGCAATCCCTTGAGCCCAGGACTTCAGGCCAACCTGAGCAGACAGTGAGATAAGAACATAAAAGCAATAGCGGAAAGCAGGAGGAATGGCACATGCCTGTGATCCCAGCACCCGGGAGATGAAGGCCGAAGAATCAGTTTAAGACTATCCTCAGCTACATAGCAAGTTCCAGGCCTGCCTGGGATACATGAGCCCCTATCTCAAAATCATGAGAATCAAACTAGTGAGGGAGCTGTGCCCTTGATGTCCCATTTCCCTCCTCCTCCACTGGCCTCTGGGCTACTCCTGCCCCACTGACGGCCTGGCATGGAGCAGGAGAGGAACAAGACTGTCCAAGAATGTGCCAACCATGCCACCCTAATACCAACACGGGCAAGGCCTATGAACTGTTCTAGTCCTCAGCATGTAGGCAGGAAGGCTTCAGAGATGCTGTCTGTGCACAGTAATAAGCAAGGGCAGCCAGCAGAGCTTCCCTGGGTCACCTGAGAGTGCAAAGGGGATGAAAGTCTGGCTCCCTGGGGAAAGAGTCAGAGTGACATGGCCCTGGGCCCACTCCTGAGGAAGGGCTTGGGGAATAGCATGACTGGATGCTCCCAACAGAGGCTGGAACCGCATCATTGTGGAGAAGCCCTTCGGGAGAGACCTACAGAGCTCAGACCAGCTGTCCAACCACATCTCATCTCTATTCCGTGAGGACCAGATCTATCGCATCGACCACTATCTGGGCAAGGAGATGGTCCAGAACCTCATGGTGCTCAGGTGCACAGGGAATGGGGTGGAAGGGAACCAAGGTAAGGGTGGCTCTATGAGGAACTCCACCTGTCCCATTACCCCAAGGACAAATTCTTCTCAAATCCAGGCAGGGTGCCAGGCTCTAGGCCTGCAGTATAATTTAATTGAGATGCAACCTCTGTGTTATGGAAGCCTAAGGGTGGATCCACTCAGGAACTCTTCCACAACCTCTCGAGTGTCAGCCTTTCTCCTGCACCTCCCCCAACAGATTTGCCAACAGGATCTTTGGCCCCATCTGGAACCGGGACAACATAGCCTGTGTGATCCTCACCTTCAAAGAGCCCTTTGGTACTGAGGGCCGTGGAGGCTACTTTGATGAATTTGGGATCATCAGGTGAGAACCCAGCTCAGCTCATCCTTATACCCTGAGCTCTCAAGGGGTGTCACTCCTATCCAGCCAAGCCCCCAAGGGTTTCCAGCATCAGTCGTAGGGTCACTGTCTATTTCCTTGTTTATGAACCATGGGGGCCCTAGTACCTGACCAACAGGGTGCTTACTCTTCTCCCCATCTTCCCACCCTGGAAGTGGTGTTTGACGAGAGCTTCTGACTCTTCTGCTACTAGGGACGTTATGCAGAACCACCTCCTGCAGATGCTGTGCCTTGTGGCCATGGAAAAGCCGGCCTCCACAGATTCAGATGATGTCCGTGATGAGAAGGTAAATGGAAGCATGTCCACCAGGTCCCCAGTAGCCATGCTCCATAGAAGGCCCCTCTGTGACAAGGCATCAGGCTTATGTCTATTGCCCTACACCCCACTCTGTTACCAAAGGGCTCGCGGTCTGCTGGTTTTCTTCCAGGTCAAGGTATTGAAATGTATCTCAGAGGTGGAAGCGAACAACGTGGTCCTAGGCCAGTATGTGGGGAACCCCGGTGGAGAAGGCGAGGCTACCAAAGGATACCTGGATGACCCCACAGTGCCCCGGGGGTCCACCACAGCCACCTTCGCAGCTGCTGTCCTCTATGTGGAGAATGAGCGGTGGGATGGTAGGTGATACCTTCAGGGGCCAGCAAGGAAGGGCTGGGCATGCCCTCAAAAAGACACTTCTTAGTGGAATCAGATACATGATGCTCAGCAGCAGGGGTCACTGGAGAGGGAGGCCTAGCACATGTGGGACACCACCCTGGCTATGCTCATCCCACATGTACACATTCACACACGCAGACACGCGTATGCGCATATCCATACAAACGCGCATGGGAGCTCTCAGTCATACATACACACACACAGCGCAAGACTGTCGAAGAGCCAGTCTCTGAAGCCAGCCCTGCCCCCCAGGGGTGCCCTTTATCTTGCGCTGTGGCAAAGCCCTGAATGAGCGTAAGGCTGAGGTGAGACTGCAGTTCCGAGATGTGGCGGGCGACATCTTCCACCAGCAGTGCAAACGCAATGAGCTGGTGATCCGCGTGCAGCCCAATGAGGCTGTGTATACCAAGATGATGACCAAGAAGCCCGGCATGTTCTTCAACCCTGAGGAATCAGAACTAGACCTGACCTATGGCAACAGATACAAGGTAGCTATAGGGAGGACCATCTGGGGAAGGCTCTAAAGGGATGGTGGCCTGAGTGGCGATGCACAGTGGTATCAGTGAGATCCCCAAACCTATAGAACGTGAAACTCCCTGATGCCTACGAGCGCCTCATCCTGGACGTGTTCTGTGGAAGCCAGATGCACTTTGTCCGCAGGTAAGCAGCCTAACACAGAAGCTGCCCTGAAAGAGCAGGCAATAGAGATGGCCTTCTTCCTTCCTCCCCGTGTGCCCCACTCAATCCCAAAGCCATACTGTATCCCCTCAGTGACGAACTCCGGGAGGCCTGGCGCATCTTCACACCGCTGTTGCACAAGATCGATCATGAGAAACCCCAGCCCACCCCCTATGTTTATGGCAGGTGAGGGAAAGATGGGCTAGGGGTGCCAAGCCAAACAAGGTAGAACAGGAGGAATGGTCAGGGGCAAGGGTCCCTCACATCTCCCCTTTATCTGTCTTGCTTCCAGCCGTGGCCCCACAGAAGCAGATGAGCTGATGAAAAGAGTGGGCTTCCAGTATGAGGGCACCTACAAGTGGGTGAACCCCCATAAGCTCTGAGCACTGGGAACATACCCCATCCATACCTTACCCCTCCTGGCCATCCTGTCTGTGTCTACCCTTCCCTTCACCCATCCCTGTATCAGGACTATTGACCCCATATTGGGAGGACTTCAGGACCATAGGCCTCAACCATGCATTCCTGTCCCTGGACTCGGGCCACCACTCTCTGCCCTGTGCTGCTGCTGCTGCTGCTGCTACCGCCACCACTGCTGCCACCTGAGCCCAGCTACATTCCTCAACTACCAAGCACTCAAGAGTCTCGCTGTAATGCTTACAGGGTGCTCATAGGCCCTATCTGAGCCACCCATCTCTCCATGGGCCCTTAATCACCTCCTCCCCTCACTCTAGCTCCTGGAAGGAAGAAGAGCTGTCACTCTGTCCCAGGACTTCTTAGGACAGGAGTTAGGAACTATGGGGATGAGTGTTGGGCCTCAAAGGGACAATGACCAAACCACATTCTCCAGTGGCTTTGGGCAAGCTCCTCAGAAGTCGAGGGAAGTAGTCAAGGACATCCATGTGAGAGGACCTTCCCATGGCCACACCAACCTTAGGGCCACTTGACATTCCTCATCACCAGCTGCAAAAGACCTCATGCTGCCCAACAATGTATTGGACCCCAGATGTCCTCTAACCAATTCTGCACTCCATGGCCACCCTCACTGCACCCATAGGCAGCCTCCCCACCACAAGAAAGGCAGAAGCAGCAGTTAGGATCCCCACCCTAACACTGCCATTAAATTGTCTTAAGAGCTACACCTGTCCCATTCTCATTTCCTCCCTGCCACCCAGGACCGTGAAGGAGAGACCTGTCACTTCCCTACATCCCATGTTGCCCTCTGCTACAGACTCCCTCCCTTCCTGCCTCCCTCAGCAATCTCCAGTCTGCCAGGCATCTTCCTTGTATCTGTTCCCAGCAGAGAGCGCCTTTCCGTGGGTATTTGTCATTGAGACTGGCTTAAAGTACAAGGGCAGGTCACCCTTACTTTCACCTTCCACAGAACACCTCAACTACTTTTTACTGTTCATGCAGGCTAACAACAGCTAGTTTCATCCAACCACCTCCCTTCCCCACCTGGTATTTTAGCCAACATTGCCAGTCTACATACAGATGCCAGAAATATTTAGGAAGGAGAGTTCAGAGATTTCAGGATTGATACTGGAAGCAAGGGAGAAGGGATAGTCAGAAATGATACCCAAGCTTCTGAAGAGCCAGAGTTCTCAGTTTTCATGATCTGCCAGTGACCTCTCTGTAGTGACCATAACAAAGACAAGTGCTTCTAACAGGGAAAATTGTGCAAGTTCCTTTGCTCCATGCTAGATGCCAGAAACCCAAAGTCAAGGTGTGGAGGCTCTAGGGGAGACTCCTTTCTCTCCAGCTTCAAGAGGCGCAGGCATTACTGGTTTGTGGCTGTCACTCCAGCTTCTACCTGCCCACTATGTCTGATGTCTGTCTCTTACGATATTTGTCACCTCGGAATGGGTGCCCACCTTACTCCCATATGCTGTCAACTTCCTACACCTGCAGGCACCCTTTTGCTAAAGAAACTCACATTGTAAGACTTTGTTGTCAGGAATTTGGTTCAACCCACTGCCTTGCCCAAAACAAGGACAGCAGTCCCAAACATTCCAGCCTCCCATCTGCTGAGCCTCTGCTCTGAGCTGAGTCCCAGGAAGGTGGCAGAAAACAGTACTGTTACCTTTGCACTCATGGCCTGGGTTCTAATAGATCAAGCTGATAGGACAATGATTAAAGGGTACAGCATTTATAGAGGAAGCAAACCAGTGATCCAGAGAATGGCCAAGTGAGGAACATTGTGCTCTTGGCAGAGAGCTAAGGACATGCATGTAGGCTGTAGGACCCAGTGTTCCAGAACTGAGGGGTCCTCAGGCTGTCAGCAAGAGGCTGCTGGGAACAAAACTAAGTTGGGCTTGCCCCTTCTCTGTCCTCTAGAGCTTCGTGTTTGAGACATTCAGGCCTTTCTTAGCCTGCCATTGAGAACCAGCTGCCTTAGCCTGTTCACCTAGCCAGGATGGCAAATAGGCTAGTTAGGGTGATGTTGGAAGACAAACTGAGGGCCCTGACTTCAAGAAAAAATGGATGAAAGAAGAAACTTGAATGATGAGCAAGTTTGTTGCTCTCCATTAGCTAGGATGGTGTATGGCACCACCTCCACCTCATAATGAGTGTGCACACTGCATCCCTGTGTGTGATTCCTGCTTTAAGTAGAGGAAGTGGCACCTCCAGATTGTAGGAGGAGGGTTTCATCCGCACCCTGAATAGGGAAGGAAGTAACTTGATGGGGGGTAGGTACAGAGCCCTAACAAGCCATACTTAGCCACCCATCCTCAATATAAGCCAATTCAAAGAGCCAAATTTGTAGTGAAAATCAGAAAAGACCAGGTATAGTGGTGCATGTCTTTAATTCCAGCATTTGGGAGGCAGAGGCTAGCATGGTCTATGCAGCAAGTTCCAGGCCAGCTGGGGCCACAGGGAGACCCTATCTCAAAAAAAAAAACCACAAGCTAGGCATGGTGGTACATACCTTTAATCCCAGCACTCCGGAGGCAGAGACCAGTGGATCTCTGTGAGATCAAGGCCAGCTTGGTCTACAGAGCAAGTTCCAGGCCAGCTGTGGCTACAGGGAGACCCTGTTTCAAAAAGACCAAAAGATTTATATCCAGTGACCCCATACATACCAAGTCCATCTTTAGTGTCCTGACATGATGTTAAAATTTTAAGTACAGGGCCAGAGCTAAGAAATCCTAGTCAAGATACAGTCTCACCCGTTGGAGGACCCACCTATTGACCCATTATTTTCGGGGTTTCAGTCTCATCCTGCAAGGTGGTCTGACAAATTATACTATGAAATCTCTTTCCCTGGAGACAAGGTCCCTCTCTGGCTGACACAGGGTTTAGCCTTTTGCTTCTCCCAGCATGAGATTCCTGAGGGAAATTCCAGTTCACTGGATGCCTTGTTTTACAGCTGATAAACCAAAAGAAAGGATGCAAATGTTTCTTTAGAATATTCTTACTGTTTTCAGGCATGAAAGATACACTCCTAGCCAAGGCCCTGTGAAGTAGCCAGCAGGGCTTCACGGACAGGGCTGGAGACCAGGCTTTGACACAAGGGCAGGCCTTTGTCCTCCATCTTCCCGGTGCCTATGGTCTTCTGGAGCAGGGGTCACACCAAAGGCTGAGGTGAGGGAGCTGGTGATCCCACTGAGGTGTGACTGGCAGCTAGCAGAGCAAATGTGTGTACCAGTAAGCAATTCTGCCCCCCTTGTGCCCTGGGGCTAAGGGTTGTGGACTGAGCTGTGATGCTTTCCAACCTAGCTCAGCACTTTTACTACAGTGGGTGAAAAAGCAAGTAGACAGCATAAGCAGCCTCTCCCAGAGAGGCACAAAGCCCAACTGAGGTCTTAATACGACCTCTGCACAGTCATTTCCTGGGGATCTCATGAATGTCACTCTGACACACTGGGGGGGGGGGCACAGTTCCTCTTTAACCCAATAACTCTAGACCACCAAAGGGCTTTCTCTTGACTCCTGGTACAGTGGCCATGTGGCTGCAATGGGTAGACAAGGTTTTGTGAAAGACTAGAGATGAGATGAAGTTTGTCAACCCTAAGATGGTGGAATCTGGCAGAGCTTTCCTGAAGATGCTCCCACACCGTCCCCTGCGCACCACCAGAGGGCGCCAGCCTCATGTCTGCGCCCAAGAAAGCATTTTAAAGTCTCGGCCACTTTGATGGGTGGTTTGGGGTTCTCAAAGCCTCAAATATGGGCTGAGGAAGGTATTGAATCTCTGGGAAAAGAAAAAGCAAAGAAAGGCGCGAGAGGCTGGTCCTGGCCCCATAAAGGATCTTTATGCTTAGAGTGCTGTTGCAAACCCCTTGGAAGCACCCCAGCTTTTACAGACTGAAAAGGACATATCAGAGCTTGTGGGTGGGGAACCTGATAGCATAGCAGTGCTGCAACAGGAGGGGCCAGAAGTGCAGCAGGGACCCCAACATGGGAGTGACTGTGAGTGAGCAGGAGGAAGGAGTGTGGGGGACAACCTGATCCTGCTCTGGGTGCATACACTGGAATAGAGGCCAAGGCTCTAATGAGAACCCTTTGCTGTGTCACCTTACTCTAAGTGTTTATGAGACACAGAGATGAGGGTCCTGGATGCGGACATTCAGCTGTCAGCTCTGAGAGCCTACAATGAGGAAAAGGCTTGTGATCTACAGTAAGGATATTGACACGTCACTTCAGCTCTGAATATCTAAAATGAGGTACAGTCATGAGAGACCTAGCAAAGACTCTCAGTTGACATGGCATTTTGGACTCCTTTGAGTTAAGGGTCACCTCAGCTATGGGAACCCGTACAGGAAAACGATGACAGATATGATGACAAGTCATCTGGCACATTAGTTCTTTTATGTATGATGTATTTATTTATATTTTATGTGTATGAGTGTTTTGCCTAAGTGTACTACATGTGTGCAGTGCACACAGAGGCCAGAAGAGGGTGTCAGATCCCCTGGAACTGAGCAGTGCTGCAACAGGAGGGGCCAGAAGTGCAGCAGGGACCCCAACATGGGAGTGACTGTGAGTGAGCAGGAGGAAGGAGTGTGGGGGACAACCTGATCCTGCTCTGGGTGCATACACTGGAATAGAGGCCAAGGCTCTAATGAGAACCCTTTGCTGTGTCACCTTACTCTAAGTGTTTATGAGACACAGAGATGAGGGTCCTGGATGCGGACATTCAGCTGTCAGCTCTGAGAGCCTACAATGAGGAAAAGGCTTGTGATCTACAGTAAGGATATTGACACGTCACTTCAGCTCTGAATATCTAAAATGAGGTACAGTCATGAGAGACCTAGCAAAGACTCTCAGTTGACATGGCATTTTGGACTCCTTTGAGTTAAGGGTCACCTCAGCTATGGGAACCCGTACAGGAAAACGATGACAGATATGATGACAAGTCATCTGGCACATTAGTTCTTTTATGTATGATGTATTTATTTATATTTTATGTGTATGAGTGTTTTGCCTAAGTGTACTACATGTGTGCAGTGCACACAGAGGCCAGAAGAGGGTGTCAGATCCCCTGGAACTGGAGTTACAAATGGTTGTTAGCTGCCATGTGGGTGCTGGGAACCAAACCCAAGCTCCTCTGCAAGAGCAGCCAGTGCTCTTAATTGCTGAGCAATCTCTCCACCCCCTCACCAGTTCGGACTTTTTTTAATACGCATTTTTTATTTTAGTCTCTGTGCATGTGTCTAAATGTACATGCTCAGGTTCCCTCAGAATGCAGAAGAGGGCATCAGATTCCTGACCATGGGTGCTAACAACGCAGATCCTCGATAAGAGCAGCAAGCTCACTTAACCACTGAGTCATCTCCCCAGTCCTTCACCTTAGTTATTGGTGCCAACTGGTGCTAAGGTATCAAGTCTAATAAGCTAGTATGTTCAACTACCACAGAATCTCTATATGCACTGGCCAGAAGTAGAAGGTTCTAGGTGAGACAGTCAACTGTCACCAATCTTGTGTGTACACACACACATTAAGTCCAGGTTATAACATTCAGCTGTTGCCTAATCTCTGTATGACTAGAGTAGGTTGATGCATGAAGGCCCAGATGTAGTCCTTCACCTTGGCTGGAAGGACCTAAAGAGGAAAGCAAAGGAACTCAGCTAGTAGATCAGATGTGGGTTCCTACCAAGACCGTGAGGACCCAAGACACAATAGGACATGAGGCTCAGCAGAGGACAAAAGCCACCCCAGCTTCAGGTAGTCACACAAATCAAAGAAAAAAAGAACCCAAGTGACAGCATTTAAGTGAAAGCCCAGATCCTGGTCCCTACACTGGCAAGAATGAGGGACTAGGTGAAGTTATCCAACTTCTACCTCAACTTTGGGGGCACAAAAATACAACTGAGGACTGTCAACTGTCACATGGGATCCTTTTTTGTTTTGCTTTGTTTTTTGAGACAGGGTCTCAGAGCATGAAATGTCCAGAATAAGATTAGAAACAGAAGGCAGATAGGTGGTTGTCAGGGCTGTGGGAAGAAGGTATGAATAACCTTATGGAAATACTAGCAATCCCTTTATATACTTAAAAAATTTTTTTGAAGAAAGGTCTCACTTTATAGCCCAAGCTGGCCTCAGATTTTCTTTGCGTGCATGCGTGTGGTGTGTGTGTGTGTGTGTGTGTGTGTGTGTGTGTGTGTGTGTGTGTGTTCCTATGTGAGCAGGTGCATATGCACCTCTGTGCATGTGTGTGTGGAGGCTGGAAAACAACGTTGGGTGTCACCCTTAGGAACACCATCCATCCATCTTTGAGACATAGTCTCTCACTGAATCTGGAACTCACCAATTAGGCTTAACTGACTGGCAAGTGAAACCCAGGGATCCTTCTGTCCTCATCTCTCCAATACTGGGATTACAAGTACATACCACCATGCCCGGCATTTTTACATCACTGCTGGGGTACAAACTCAGGTCTTCATGCTTGCTAGGCAAGCACTGTATCTCCCAGCCCTGGCTTCAAATTTCTTAATCATCCTGCCTCAACCTTCTGAGTGCTGGGATGACAGGTGTACCACCACCATGTCCAGCAAGAATGAATTTTATAACATGTGCGTTATCAATTTATTTCAAAATTTATTATTACTCTGTGTGTGCATGATGGGGGTGGGGCATGTGCCACAGTGTGCCTGTGGGGGTAAGAGGACAACTTTGTGGAGTCAGTTCTGTTCATCCAACTTTACCTGGGTTCCAGGGATGAAACTCACATCATCTGGCTTTCAGGGCAAGTGCCTTTACCCACTGAGCCATTTAAATGGTCCATGTGTTACCAATTTCTGAGCCAAACTGTCTGTTTCACGAACCCAATAACAAAATTGAGAGCTGATTGTGCGGCGAGTGAAACTTTATTGTTTGGCTAGAGGATAAAAAGAAGCTAGGGAAATCAGAGATCAGCTTCCTGTCTGAACCAAGATAAGTCCTCCTTAAGAATAAAGTGGAGGATCGTCATTACTGGGTGGGGAACTATTGATGACTTTTTTTGAAGAGGGTGTTGCTTCCATCCCAAAGCTGAGGAGCTAGCTGCCTTCCTTTGATCTCCAAGTGGGCTGATTGCAATCTGGGTCAGAAGTGGACCCAGCCAGGATGTTGCTGGCAGGCAGGAATTTCATTGGGATGCTGTATTAAAATGAACTGGTAAGAAATCTACAGTAAATGGCAGGTGGCATCCTTTATCATCAAAACCAGATTTGCATGGTTCCATTTTGCATCTGCTTTTATAACAAATCTTGGCTGGCTAGCCCAGTATCTTATCTGAAACAACACTGGCTGGCAAAAGGGGTTGTCCCCAGACCCTGCGGAGAGATTTGCCTGGTGATATGAAGTATATACTTGTTATTAAAGAATGGAAATTTGTGGTTGGAGATGGAGCATAGTCAGTAGAGTGCTTGCCTAGTATGCACAAAGCCCAGAGTTCAATTCCCAACATACCATAAACTGGGCATAGAGGGGTATGCCTCTAATCCTAGCCCTAGGGAGGCGGAGTTAGGAAGATCACGAGCTCAAGGTCATCCTCCAAAACATAACAAGTTTGAGGCCAGTGTGGGAAAGTAAAATCTTAAAAATAAAAATGAAAAATTGAAATTTTACATAAAGCTAATTGACTACACTAGCTCTGAGTGTAGATCTGGACACTTCAATAAACACTAAAGAAAATTGGTAATAGCCAAGCATGGTGGTGCATGCCTTTAATCCCAGCACTGAGGAGGCAGAGGTAGATGGATCTCTATTGAGATTGAGGTCAGCCTGGTCTACATAGTAAATTCCAGGCCAGTTGGCACTACAAGGAGACTCTGTCTCAAAAAGACAAAAAAAAGAAAAAGAAAAAAGAAAAGAAAAAGAAAATTAGTAATAAAAAGTAAAGGAAATTGCCGGGCATGGTGGTGCACGCCTTTAATCCCAGCACTGAGGAGGTAGAGGCAGGCGGATCTCTTCGAGTTCAGGGCCAGCCTAGTCTACATAACAAGTTCCAGGGCAACGAGGGCTACAGGGAGACCCTGTCTCAGAAAGACAAATTAATTAATTTTTTAATGTATTTTAAAAACTATTTTATTATTTTTATTTTATGTGTATGTGTATGAGTATATTGCCTGCATGTAAGTGAGTGCACTGGTATTGTGCAGTGCTCACAGAGGACAGATGAGAACGTCGGATCCCCTGGAACTGGAGATACAGTTGTTATCTGCCATGAGAGTGGGTGCTTGGAAGTGAACCTGGGTCCTCTGCAAGAGCAGCCAGTGTTCTTAACTGCTGAGCCATCTCTCCAGACCCCTAATTAATTAAATTTTTTTGGTCTTTTTGAGACAGGGTCTCCCTGTAGCCCCAGCTGTCCTGGAACTCTATGTAGACCAGGCTGGCCTTGAACTCAGAGATCTGCCTGTCTCTGCCTCCCGAGTACTGGGATTAAAGGCGTGCGCCGCCACCATGCCCAGCTAATTAATATTTTTTAAGACTAAAAAAGTGCCCAGATGGTGGTGTATAACTATAATCCCATCACTCTGGAGGCCAAAGCAGGGGAATTAATTTAAGTTTAAATGCTACCTTGTTCAATATAGAGAGTTCTAGGCCAGTCAGGGATACATAGTAAGAACCTTTACATACACAAAAAAAAACTTGGATTGTGAGATGGCTCAGCAGCTAAAGGTGTCTGCGGCCAAGTCTGACAACCAGAGTTCAATCCCTGGGATTCACATGGTAGAAGGAGAAAAATGACTCCTGCAAGTTGTCCTCAGACCTATCTACACACACACACACACAATAAATAAATAAATAATAAATAAGTAAATAAATAAATAAATCTAATAAGAATACCTTTTTTAGCCATCATGTGGATAACCAAACCCGAATCCTTTGGAAGAACAGCCAACACTCTTATCTGTTGAGTCATTTCTTCAGTTGCCAAAATTTCTTTTTTTTAAAAAAAAAAGCAGGGGCATGATGGTGGCACATGCCTGTAATCCCCACACTTTGGAAGTGGAGGCAGGGAATTGGGAGTTCATGATCATTTTCCTAAGCTATATGAGACAAATTCAAGGCTAGCCTGACTTATATGAGATTCTGTCCCAAAACACCAAAGAACAGCAAGTTGGTTTTTTTCCCCCCTTTGTCTGTACTTTCCCTCTCGGCATGGTGTTTTTATTTCTTTATTTCATCTCACAGGCACAAAACAACTCAGTACTTGCCAGGACTAGAGAGTGATGAGGATAGAGATAACGGTATACAGTTTCTGTTTTGGATGATGAAAATGTTTTGGAAGTACATAGAAGTAATGGTTGCACAACACATGGATGCCCTAAATCCCATGAATTCCACTCTTTAAACTGGCAGGGCATGGTGGCGCATGCCTTTTAATACCAGCACTTGGGAAGCAGAGGCAGGTGGATTTTTGTGAGTTCGAGGCCAGCCTGATCTACATAATGAGTTCCAGGACAGCTGGGGCTACAGGGAGATCCTGTCTCAAAAAGACAAATAAATAAATAAATAGGTTAACTTAGTGATGTATTAATTATGTAGTTAATAAAAGTTGTTTACAAAGGAAAAAGCTAGATGTCTGCCCCCTCAAAAAGGAAACTGTGTCCTCTGGGGAACTAGTCAGTGCTCACTCACTCAGCTGTAGACATAACCTGCATAACCTGGGTCACAAGAATTCTGCACTTATGAGGTACTGCCACCTGCCACCCTGCACGTGGAGGGAGCCTTTAGAACAGAGAATCAGCAGAGTCCACATCACCTTTGCTCACTGCGTGCTGATGATTTGTCCATGCAATTTCACATACCTAACACAAAATCACAAACACAATCATTAGTAATTTTTTGGATCTTTTTGAGACAGGGTCTCCCATGTAGTCCCTGGCCTGGAACGCACTATGTAGACCAGGCTGGCCTTGAACTCACAGAGATCCGCCTGCCTCTGCCTCCTGCGTGCTGGGATTAAAGGCATCTGCCACCACACCCAGACAATCATTAGTAATTTTAAAATGATGACAGGAAAACATCACATCAAATGTGGAGTTCTGAGCACACATTTCTGGATGACTGTGCAGGTCACTGTGAAGCCACCGATGCCACAGCCCTGTGGGTTCCCTGAACTAGAACTCACTGGCCTTTAGGAGTTCTCTGGAGCATTGCGCTCAGCCAGCAGTGGGTCCAAACTCATCCCCTTGCCCTTGGAACCAGGTGCACCCTACAGGGGGTCACATGCTCCTCTCACCTCCCCAACCCCTGCCAATCAGGGATGTAACAGGTTTTCCACCCTCCTCTCTTTAGCAACAACACCATGCTTCATGTCTTTGGAGACTGGTTGGTGGCTCATCTCTCAGGGCTTCATGCAAGTTGGGATAAACATGAGCTAGACTGGCCTTTTCTGTGTCCCATGCCATGGGTACAGTGCTCAGCCTTCTAGTCCATACCTGCACATTACTAGTCTGGATGAGAACTTCACACCTGGTCTCACCCTTGAGACTGTGCCCCAGGCACACGCAACTCTGCTCTCAGCATCAACATCTGCAAATGTGTCTGGCAACCTATCATACCTCGTAAAATCAGCACAGTAACTTGGTAGTGCTTCCTCTAGCAGTATGAGAAGCCAAAAAAACACAACAAACGCTCTCCTACTCCCACCTTCCCTCAATACAAATCTACCTCATGACTGCTGTAGAGCCCCAAGCTACCGCAGGTGGAGGAAGTCGAAGCTCCAGCCTGGCCTGGTCTGGCCTCCTTGCTGAGAAGCAGGGGGACAAAGGAAGAACAGAAGAGACAGAGGCATGGATGCGGTGGGGCTTCTCTCAGCCTTTCTTTATCTTTAACTTACTTGGGCTTTGAGAAGCAACCAAAAAGGATTATCCTTCTTGTTTTGACAGAGGCTCTAGAACTCTGAAATTCATGTATGGCACATGCCTCTGATCTCAGCAATTCAGAAGTTGAGGCAGAAGGATGAGGAGTTTGAGGCTAGCCTGGAATATATGAGAGACCTTGTCTCAAAACAATAGCAATAACAACAACAACAAAAAAGAATGTTCTCCACGGTGAGAATCCAGACCAGACTGCTGCTCAGGCCACAACCCCTGAAGCAGCCTCTTCCTCTCTCAACAACGACAGGCACTCCTTCTGCTGGAGGGCATTGTCTGTGACTCTCTAACAGACTTCACATGCAAGAATTTCTTACCTGGGGAGGAGAGTTTACATCAAAGTGGGTATTGGTGGCCACACATCCAGCTCCCCACCCCCTTCTCTGACTCCTTCTTAGGAATCAGAGAGCCTTACTGCAAGCTCCTACTGTAAACACCCCCCTTTCCTCAGAGAACTATAAGGACCCTGACTCTGTCAAGAAGGATCTGATTCCTCTCTTCAAAGGCCTGACCTTGCTATTGTCTGTCTGTATTAATAACTCTTCTAATAAAATCTTTATCCTCAGTAATTCATCTCAGTGTCCCTTTTGAATTTACATTTCAGTTACCAATTTCTAAATTTTTAAAATTATTTTATGTGTATGAGTGTATTGCCTGCATGTATGTAAGTGCCTGCAGAGGTCAGAAGAGGGCGTCAGATCTCCTGGAACTGGAGTTACAGATGGTTGTTAGCTGCCATGTGGGTGCTGGGAATCAAACCCAGGTCTTTTGCAAGAGCAGCCAGTGCTCTTAACCACTGAACCATCTCTCTAGCCCCTGATTTTCTCTTTTCAACCTCTTTTTTCCCCTTTACTCAGCACCATTCAATGTCTCAAGGATCAGTTTCATTGTTGTTCTCGTTTGTTTGTTTGTTTAAGACAGACCTTTACTATGTTGCCCTAGTTGGCCTGAAACTCACTATATAGACCAGACTGGCCTCAAACTCTCAGTGATTTACCAGCCTCTGCCTCCCAGGTGCTGGAATTAAAGGCATATGCCGCTACGTTTTTGTTTTGAGATGGGATCTAAATAAGTAACTCAGACTGGCCTGGCATTCAGGGTAACCATCCTGCCTCAGCCTCTCAAGTTCAGGGATTATAGGCATGCACCACCACACCAGGCTTTTATTATCACCTTACAAAAACTCAAACTAGGTAACATTACAGTCTTTTAGAACAATACATTAAATAGATTTGCAAGGTTCCAAATACAGCACTTAGGGCTGGGGATGTGGCTCAGTTGGTAGAGTGTTTGTCTACTATTCATGATGTCCTGAGTCCCATATAACTGGGTGTAGTGGTACATACCTGTGGTCCCAGTACTTGTGAGGCAGAGGCAGGAGAATCAGAAGTTCAAGGTCATTTTTAGATATATAGTGAGTTTGAGGCCAGCCTGGGATACATGAGATTCTGAGGAAAGAAGGGAGGGAGGGACGGAGGGAGGGACGGAGGGAGGGAGAGGGAGGGAAGAAAGGAGGCTAGCTACAGGTTTTCAATGTTCCTTGCAAAACACAAAAAATATGCTATTCAGGCTGTTGGTTTTAATGAGAGAAACATGACATCTTATTTTGACACAAGACAAGTTTAAAACACTGCAATGTTAGCTGGGCATGGTGGCACATGCCTTTAATCCCAGCACTTAGGAGGCAGAGGCAGGCGGATCTCTGTGAGTTTGAGGCCAGCCTGGTCTACATAGTGAGTCCAGGCCAGCTGGAGCTACAGGGAGACCCTATCTCAAAAAGACCAAAAAAAAAAAAAAAAAAAAAAAACCAAAACCACCAATGTTGGAATACTACAGCACCAGCCCACTTCCTTATAGCCCCACCCTGTCCACTGTGGACAGCACACATGTATCTCATGCAGAATGCCACACATTTTTGCTTCCCCCAGCCAACATCTCAAGAAAAAATATTTAGAGCTGTGCTACTGAATGAAACTACTCCAATATTAGGAAAAGCAATTTTTTTGTTGTTGCTGAATGTTGAAAGAGTGGACTACAGCCAGGCATGATGGCACATGCCTGTAATCCCAGTACTTTGGAGCTGGTAACAAGAGAATATGGAGTTAGGGTTACCCTCTCTTACACAGCAAGTCTGAGGCTAGAATGTGTTACGTCAGGCCCTCTCTTAAAAAACAACAAAGAAATTGAAGAGGGGACTAAAGTAGTAGTACTTAAAGGCTTTGATGTGTGCATTTCAGTCTGATTTTATTACATTGATTGATTGATTGATTGATTGATTGATTGATTTGCATGTGTGTGTGCATGTGTGTGAATGCAAGTGTTATGGTACACACAGAGGTCAGAGGACAACTTGCAGGACTTCGTTCTCTCTTTCTACCATGTAGATTCAGAGACTCAAAGTCATGTGACCAGGTTTGAATGACAAGCACTTTTTCTTGCTGAGCCATCTTGCTGGCCCTTCACTCTGATTTTAGAGCATAAAATTTTACCCAAAGGAATGTGCACTACCTAGAAATACCCTGAAACATTAATCATAAAATAAAGGCTACACTATGTTTAAGAAAAACTTACGATGGAATGCAAGTAATTAAGTCATAAAGTTAAATGACAAAGAATCAACCTAGCTGGGCGTGGTGGCCTATGCCTTTAATCCTAGTACTCAGGAGGCAGAGGCAGGTGGATCTCTGTGAGTTCCAGGCCAGCCTGGTCTACCTAGTGAGTTCCAGGACAGCTGGGGCTATAGGGATAATCTTTCTCAAACAAACAAACAAAAAGACAAAAAGAAAACGATTCAGCCTTTCAGCCATGACCCTTCACCATGCGCAGGAAGCAAACTGGACCCTTCCTTTTCCTCTCCTATGTCACTGTATCACACAGATATATACACTTACTGTGTCAATTTTTTTAAATGTATTTGTGGGGCTGGAGGCTTGGCTCACCAGTTAAGAGCACTGACTGCTCTTGCAGAGGACCTGAGTTCGATTCCCAGAACCCACATGGCTGCTAACAACCACCTGTAACTCCAGTTCTGGGGAATCCAACTGTTGGAACCCCAGTTTGGGGTACCCAACGTCCATAGGAGGCCGCTCCCCAATAACTCAGTCCTCAGACCAGAAGATGCAACAAGCATGAGGATTTATTACATTTTGCAAAACGGACCCCTGCCTCACTCGGAGGGCAGAAGCCCAGAGCCCAGTTCACAGGCTTCTTTTAAAGACAAAGACCACAAACTAGAGAGAAAGCGGCAGTAACGTCACAAGCATGTGCCAAGTGCCAAGCAAAAAAGTGGAGGCTATGTGCCAAGCAGAGGTAGGGGGGATTTCTGGGATGATTTCCAGCTTTGGGCAAAGAGCATGAAAAAGGTCAGCTCAGCTTGTTCTTAGCATTCAGAATTATTTTTTATTTTTACTTCCTTGTACAGTTCTTTGGCCTGAAGGACTTATTTCCTTGTCTTTAGCCTAGGGGGACTGAATTAGGGTCCTTCACAACACCATCTTCTGACCTCCAAGGGTTGTGCATGACACGAATTCACTTATACACATGCAGGCACTACACTCATACACAATAAATAAAATATCAAAAAATGTATTTGTGTGTCTGTGTGTGTATGTATGTATGTTATATGTGGATGCATGCAGGTGCCACAGAGCCCATGTGGAGGGCAGGTGCCACAGAACCCTTCTAGAGGTCAGAGGACAATTTACAGGAATTGGTTTTCTCCTTCCAACATGTGGGTACTGGGACTGAACTCAGGCTGTCAGGCATAGTGGCAAATACTTTAATCATTAAGCCATTTTGCTAGTCCAACTAAAACATTTTTTTTTAAGATCATGAAATCAAATTGCTGTAATTTCATCTTTTTTTTTAAGACAGGGTCTCCCTGTAGCCCCAGCTGGGCTGGAACTCATTATGTAGACCAGGCTGGCCTGGAACCCACAGAGAACTTCCTGCCTCAACCTCCCGAGTACTGGGATTAAAGGCATGCGCCAACACGTCTGGCTGTAATTTTATCTTTAAATACAGAAGACAACCAATTCCAAGCAAAGTGAATCAAAAGAGATCAATGCCTGGAAATACAATGGTGGAAACTACAGAAAATGAAGGAGAAAGGGAAAATATTCAAAACAGCCAGAAAAAAACAAAAACAGTGCTAGGGAGATAGGTCAACCAATAGGGTGCTTGTCACAAAGCATGAAGACCTGAGTGTAATCTCTAGTGCCCACATAAAAAGGTGCTTGGAGCAAGGATCAAATGATCATTTGTAATCCCAGTGCTGGGGAGGCAGAGACAAGAGGATTATCTGTGGCTCACTGGCTAGCCAATCTAGACAAATCACCAAGCTCCAGGTTCAGTCGAGAGATCCTTTTTCAAAAAGTAGGATGGAAGGCTGAGAGATGACTCAGCAGGTAAAGGCACTTATTCTGTAAGCCTGGCAACCTGAGTTAGATACCTAGCACCCACATAAATGTAGATGGAGAGACTAACTACACAAAGTTGTCCTCTGACTTCCACATGTGTGCTGTGGCACACATACTCACAAATTCATCATATGTGCTCACACACACACAGTAATAGTAATAGTAAATAAAATTTAAAAATTAAATTGGATAGTGATTGAGGAAGATATACAACATCTCACAGGTTCCTGGTGGTTTTTTGGGTTGATTAGAGTTTTTTCCTTTGTTTGTTTGTTTGTTTGTTTTGAGGCAGCGTCTCCCTGTAGCCCCAGCTGGCCTGAAACTCCCTATGTAGATGAGGCTGTCCTCCAACTCACTGAGAACCGCCTGCCTCTGCCTCTTGAGTGCTGCAATTAAAGGTGTGCACCACCATGCCAGCAGTTTTTGTTTTGAGACAGGTCTTATGTAGCCCAGACTGGCCTCTAACTTGCTGTGTAGCCAAGACAGGCCTTAAACTTATAATTCTCCTGATTCAGTCTCTCAAGTGCTAGGATTACAAGGTGTACCACCACACCAACCATTAAAATATCTCTCAAACATGAAAATAAAGTACAAACAAAAAGTAGAGATTTTCTACCAGCATGCTGTCACTAAAAAGATGTGTTTTAAGGCCGGTCAGTTGGTTCATCAGGTAAAGGCACTTGCCATCAAGCCTGATGATCTGAGTTTGATCCCCAGGACCAACAAGGTGAAAGGCGAGAACTAACACCTAAAAGTTATCTTCTGACTTTTCTCACATGTCATAGCACACATGTGTGCACAAACATGAACATACAATACACTACATAAATATACTTTTAAAAATACATATTTTGTGCCAGGTGTGGTGACACAAGCTTAATCTTAACCCCAGCACTCCAAAGGCAGAGACAGACAGATTTCTGTGAGATTGAGGCCAGCATGGTCTACATAGCAAGTTACAAAACAAAACAAAACAAAAGAAAACTAATATCTGCAGGAGGGAATACAGAGTATGGCAAATATTTGAATAAACCTAAATGAGCTGGGTAAAGTGGCAGAGCTCTATAATTCCATGAAGGAGGATTGCAAATTCAAGGCCTGCTTAGGATACGGATTAAGTCAATGTCAACCTGGACAACTTAGTAAAATTGTGTCAAAATTAAAAGTAAAGGGAATTGGAGAGATGGCTTGGTAGCTAAGCACAGTGGCTGCTCTTGCAAAGGACCCAGAGTTTGTTCCTAGCACCCACATGGCAGCTAACAACTATCCATAACTCCAGTTCCAGGAGATCTGATGCCTCTTCTGACCTCTGTGGGCATTGTACAACATGGGTGCACTTGCATACATGCAGGCAAAACGCTCATAACACACACACACACACACACAAAAATAAAAATAAATATTTTTTGGTCTTTTTGAGACAGGGTCTCCGTGTAGCCCCAGCTGTCCTGGAACTCACTATGTAGACCAGGCTGGCCTTGAACTCACAGAGATCCGCCTGCCTCTGCCTCCCGAGTGCTGGGATTAAAGGCATGCACCACCATGCCTGGCAATAAATATTTTTTAAAAAATAATAAAAAGTAAGAAGAGGGATAGGTAATATAGGTCAGTGGTAGAATCCATGCCTAGAATCCATCAGTGAGGGCCTGGGAATGTAACTCAATAGCAGAGTGCTCGCCTAACATTCATGAGGCCTTGGGTTCAATCACCAGTAGCAAAAAAAACTAAAGTAAATTCAATATATAATTTAGGGATAGGTAAACTATACCTGTTTTGTAAATAAGGTTTAAGGGAAACTATGATGATTAATCTTTTTGTTTTCTTTGTAATAGGGTACAACTGTTGTCCAGGTTAGCCTGGATTCACAGTAATCCTCTTGCCTCAGCCTCCTGAGTGCTGGGTTTGTAGGCTTGATCCTCCAAACCCAACTGGGATGGTTAAAATTGAGTCAACTTGACTGGAGTGAAAAGTACCTAGGAGCAAAGCATCTGTCCTGGTGTGTCTATAAGGGCATTTTCAGAAGGAATTAACTAAGCAGGGAAGACTCATCCTGAATGTGTTTCCCATAGATAGGACCCAGGTACTGGAGAGATGGTTCAATAGTTAAGAGCACTTGGTGCCCTTGCAAAGGACCAAGGTTGGGTTCCCAGCACCCACATGGTGGCTCACGACGGTCTGTAACTCCACTTCCAAGGGATCTGACTCCCTCTTCTGGCCTCTATGGGCACCAGGCACGCATGTGATGCATATGCATACATGCAAGGCAAATACTCATGCACATAAAATAAATCTTAAAAAAAAAGACCCACATGGACTGGATTAAAAAGAAAGAAGCCTGTTAGCACAGGCACTCCAGCTTTCCTCAGGGTTAGCACCTAGGCCAGCAAAGCGCTGCAGGTTGCAGAGCTGCTTAAGGAGCACAGATCAGTGGCCAGAACAGAATAGTGGCCAGCACAGAATGGCAAAGGGGAGCGGGATACAGGAAACAAGGAGATGTAGGTCTAGGGGTTCTTCTGACCATTCCGGAGCAGGTGCTGGGGACTGAACCCAAAGTCTTATGCATGCTAGGTACTCTACCTCTGAGCTACACCCTGAGTGCCTTCCTGAGTTCATTCTGTATTCCCCTTCCTGCTTTTTGTTTAGTTTTGTTTATTTGAGACAGGGTCTCCCTGTAGCTCCAGCTGACCTGGAACTTGCTATGTAGACCACACTGGTCTTGAACTCACAGAGATCCACCTGCCTCTGCCTCCCAAGTGCTGAGATTAAAGACGTGTGCCACCCCACCCAGCCCCTCCTCCTTTTCGTACCAATGAGTTTATTGGGTCTGCTTGCAGGAGCATGAGTGACTCTCAGGCAGCCGCATCATGAGAAGTCCCACCACTGCATGAGTGACTCCCATGAAATCCAAATCACTGAAGTCCTCTTTACAAGGATACACGACAGAAAAATGCACGGAAATGTGTGTACAGGGGTGGTATCCCATACATTCTACCGTTCTGCTGTAAACCTACAATTAGTCTAAAAAAAATCCACTTTAAGCCTAAAGGCAAGGTGGTGCACGTCTTTAATCCCAGCACTTGGGAGGCAGAGGCAGGCAGATCTCTGTGAGTTCAAGGCCAGCCTGGTCTACATAGTGAGTTCCAGGCCAGCTGGGGCTACAGGGAGACCCTTTCTCAAAATGACCAAAAAAATATACTTTAAAATTGCATAGAATTAGGACTGGGAATGTAGTTCAGATGATGGAGTGCTTATCTAGCATGAACAAACTAGGTTCCGGCCTTAGTACCACATAAACTAGGCATGGTGGTACAAGTCTGTAATCCTAGCACTTGGGAGATAGAGACAGGAAGATCAGCTACTGCAGCACAAACACAACAAACAATAAGAGAGACCCTGTCTCAGAGAAGGTAAAAGGTGAGGTATGTCCTCTGACCTCCACACGAGTGCCATGGCACATGCATGCCCACACTTGATACATATGAACATGGACACACATCATACACACACTGAGCCATCTCTCCAGTCCCTTGTTAATTTTTTATTTTGGATTTTTTTCCTGATTTTGTTCTTTTTTGAGACAAGGTCTAACGTATCCCAGACTGGCTACAAACTCACTGCATTGCTAAGACTGGCCTTGAATTCCTGATTCTCTTGCCTCGACCTCCCAAGTGCTGGTATTCCAGCCATGGGCTACCACACCTCGCTCTATTCTTATTACTTTGAGACCTTGAACTTGCTATGTTGCTATGTGACTGACTGAGAATGACCTTGAACTCCAGATCTTTTTGCCTCTGCCTCGCAAGTGCTGGGATTATAGATGAGCAACACCAAGCAAATTTTGAAAATGTTGTATTCTAAGCCAAAGCTGTGTCATGCTTGCTTCTATAATCTGTGTCTGTTTTATTTTGGAGTATTTCCTAAGTGGGATGGTTGTGTGATTTGCGGTTTTGTTGTTGTGTGTGTGTGTGTGTGTGTGTGTGTGTGTGTGTGTGGTCTTTGGTTTTGTTTGTTTGGTTTTGAGATTGGGTCTCACTATGTAGTTCAGGTTGGCCTGAACCTTGCTATGTAGACCAGGCTGGCCTGGAACTCACAAAGCCCCTCCCCCTCTGCCTCCAGACTGCTGGGATTAAAGGTGTATGGTAACATGCCCCGTTTAGGGTGGCGTTCTTAAGTGGAATCATTGAGTCAAAAAAGACCAATGTTGCTCAGATTCTGTCCTACTGTCAGAACGACAGATGGGTCCAGCTGAAGGGTCATTTCCAGCTGCCCCAGAGCTGTAGGTGGTCAGGGTACGCTTGAAGGCTCAAAGTTCAGGCAGGAAGATTGTTGGAAAGGTTTTTAGTGTGTAGAATGTTTCAGACATCCCGTCACTGAGTGATAATTGTAACAGAAAAGAGCCAGCTCTGGAAAAAACACAGAACCGAAGGAAGGCTTCTGAAGGTTCATCTTCCTGGACTCGGGCTTTCATTTCTCCCACTATACTCCTGGACTCTCCAATTTCCTAAAGAGTATTTACGTCACCTTTAGGCCAATGTTTACATTTACAAACGCATCGTCTTTCTGGCCGTCAGAGCGCCAACTTCAAGGCACAAGTAGAGCTTCAGTTCACCAAATGTCAGGAATACAGGATTTCCCACCAAACAGGGCACGGGGTGTGGGGGGGCGCAGCGCTTGAGAGCCTGAGGCGGGAGAATAGCTCCAAATTCGAGGCCAGCCTAGGCTACACAGAGTTCCAGGTCAGCGTGAGTTAACAGATACTGTCTCCAAACAAAAGCAAAAGCAAAAACAAAGCGTCCAGAAGGGAGATCAACCGGGCAGGGGTGTAGCAGGCAATTTCTAGGTAGAGTCCAGGCGGCTCAGCTAGAGCAAGCAGCCAGGGTTTGGCCTTAGGTCCCTCCACCCAAACGCTGGAGCGGAAAAAAGGAGGCGGGTCTGGAGGTGGGGCCTACGTGGAGCCAAGGGCTCTGGGGCCCGCAGCGGAGCTACGCGGGCGGACTGTGGCCCCTCCCTGGGCCGCCATTGTGCTGCCTGCTGCGACTCCTAAGCCTCACCTTGCCCGGCTAGCAAGACCACATGGGAAATCTCTGATCAAGCCTGCGTCTCCCTACACCTGGCAACGCCCTTGCCCAGCAGGGTCTCGGTCATCAGAGTCGGGAGGATCTTGGACATCGCACAGGGGGTCCGGGGTCCCGGAGAACCACTTCTACGTTCCGGTGCTGGAGGCTTCAGTTAGCCCGACTGTGAGCTGTCACGGGTTGCCACGGCACTGCTGGCTAGGCAAGGCTTTTCCCAGCGCTCCGAGGAACCTGGCCTGGTCCCGTGTTTGGAGGAACAAGTCGTAGCACTGATCACGCCAGTCACCCAGCAGGCGCCCAGCACTGCCTTGTCCCTGGCCCCCACCCAAATCTACTCTCCTGCTTTGTTCCCCCAGAGCTCACGGTCCCCAAACAGTGTACCTGCCGGCGGTCCCAACCCAGCGGGAGAAGTGGACATGAGGTTGGCAGGTGGGTGGCTTCTACGGCGAACGTGAGAGAGGCCCAGGTGTCCCAATGTCTGTGTGTGGAGGGGCCTGGGTGGTCAATGGGTGTTTTTTTTAATGGAATATAGTCCAGTATTACCAACTCATAACAGACCAGCTGCCTTTGGAAAATGACTTCTGAGACAGAGGCTCCAGGGAGCCTAAGTGGTTGGGTGGAGATAGAGAGTCTTGCATGACCTTAGAAGAAAGCTGACAAGCATGTCTGTGGGGTTCGATATGATCCGACTGACAGCTCTGCTGTTGGCCAGACATCTAAGATGAAGATGCCTTCTGGCCTTAAAAATGCTTTGTGGAGGCAAGGATTGGGGTGAGGTGAGGAATGAAAATTGAGAACTGATAAGGTTGCAGCCTCCTGGACCTATCCAAGTGGAGCTGGGCAGTAAGGAACTGACTGGGAGGGAATGACATCAAGACAGTTCAGGAGTTTTGGAGAGAGTAATGGAAGGTGATGTAACCAAGGAGAAGAAGGAGGGCCTACAGAGTGTGATATCCTGGAACCCAGCAGTAAAGTGCTTACATCAGGACACAGCCCAACTGAGAGGTCACTGGACAGCAAACAGGCAGGCAGAGCTGTAACCCCAAGAAGGTGGTGGATAGTCTTGGTGACAGGCTGTTTGGTTGGAGTTCTAGGGTCAGGACAAGACTGGAAGCATTTGGGGAGAGAGTGGAGGTGAGATGATGGAAAACACAAGTGTAGGTGACTTTCTGTTATTTTTGTGGTGCTGTGGGTGGAACCCAGGATCTCATGCATGCTAGGGAAGTACTCTACCACAGAGCTACATCCCTGGCCAGAGACTACATGAGTTTTAGCAGAGTTTCATGGGGAATGGGAAGGTGAGGGGCAGAAGATGAGATGTGTCTTGCAGGATCTCTGTTTCATCTTTATTTTATTAAGATGGGACCTGTTGACAATACAAGAGAAGGTGAGATGGAAAGAAGGACCCTTAGCACAACAGATCCGAGAAGGGGGAGAACTTGATCAATCCTGCAGCAGGTAGAGGGACTGGTCTTCAAAAAGAGTACAGAGCCTCCATCAGAACAGGAGGAAAAAAGAGACAGATAAGTGGTCTGTAAATATACTGGCAGTTTCAGAGACAAGAAGTCGAGCCGGGTGCTAGGGAAGCCGCCCAGAGCATGAGTTCTGGAAGGCCCCTCCAAACCTGGGGAGAAGCAAATAGAGTGGTGTCAAGGTTTGCGCTCACTTTTTTCCCTCCATCAGGAAGGAGTTCAAGTCTTCCTCTTGGGTCTCTTGGTAGCAATGGGTCCCCACCTTCCAGTCCTCCCATCATTTGTTCCCAAATAGAAGGGGAGACCTAGTCATGGAGCAATGGGTTGTTGCAGAGTTCACTCACTGGATTCTGAGGTAACCTTGCCCTGTATCTGCCCTGCCTCCAGGCCCCCTGCGTATCGTGGTCCTAATCATCACTATGGGTCTCACCTGGATCCTAGTCACCATCCTCCTAGGTGGTCTTGGTGGTGGCTTTCCTCGAATCCAGCAGTTCTTCACTAGTGAGTGTGGGACCTCCCCTTGCCTCACTGTAGAGGTACCCAGGGTGGCTTCCTGGGCCTGATGCTGATGTCCAGTATGGGGTGTGGTGGTTGGTTTGTCCATCCCCTCCCTAGCACACTTCCTTTTGCTGCCTTCAACCTATCTCCTGGTGCAAATGCAGTCTTCTTCCTACCAACCGACAATTCCTAATTGCAATCCAGGACTGAGTAGAAGTCAGCACAGTAAGGAGTGGGAAGATCTTCCTAAATGTTGGTCCTCTCCCCTGAATGTTGATCCTCTCTCACTTTCTGCTGGGCTCTGAAACACACAGGGACTCTACATCCTGTCACTGGTGCCGAGTCACCTAAGTACTCTTACAATTCCACTTCACCTTTTTCTGGAGCAAGCAGTTTTACATCAAGTCATCATTTATACTTGATCAGGGAGCATGCTGAGGGTAATATGACAAGGCCCCAAGCCCCTGAGGCCAGATACCCTGCTGCAGGCTTCTGGAGGCCTCCTTACTAACAGAAACAACTTTCTGTACCCACAGGCCCAGAGAGCTCAGTGACTGCAGGTAAGCCTCCTGTCCCTTCCCTATCCCTTCTGGACCTACATCTTGTACTGCCTTTTGTGACATCCTGTCTGCTTCCAGCCCCCCAAGATTTGTGTTCTCCATCCATCCCTCACCCAACTAGCTATCAGAGCCTGCTGAGCTATGATCCTAGTGAATAAGTTACTATCAGTGAGGAGCAGGCATGGGTGAAACATTTTATTCCCAAAGGGAGAAGTTGGGAAGAAAAGGGGGGCTCATAGGTCCCAAGGAAGCCCTAAACCCAGCAAGGAAACTTCTAGGTTTCAAGGCTTGAGAAGAAGTCTCTGTGTCCAGCTACTCTTCTCTCTGGGCCTGGACCCTCTCTGGCTCTGCATCCTTGATTCTATGTTCAGAACCTCCCTCCCTCCCTACTTTCCTCCATCCCTTCCTTCCATCTCATTTCTGTCTCTGTCATTGGCTAACAGTATTTCTGCTGGTATAAACTCCTAACAAACTGCTGGCCTCTCAAGCAATTCATGAGAGCGAAAGGTATAAAACAAGAGGGTCCTCCACGGATATTGCCTGGATAATCCCATCTCAAGTCCAGACTTCTGAAAGGGTGGAGTGCACCTATAGTCGCAAACCCCATCTCCTTAGCAAGTACTTGGCTAGCTACCTTCTTTGTATTCTCTCTAAAGGATGTTCTTTCCTTCCTTCCTTCTTTCCTTCCTTCCTTCTTTATTTCTTTATGTGTTTAAATGTTTTGTCTGTATATATTTAAGTGCACCCATGCTTGCAATGCCCCCAGAGGCCAGAAGAAGGGAATAGAATGCCTGGAACTATGGGTGTCTGTCAGTTGCCATGTGCGTACTAAGAATTAAATTTGGGTCTTCTGCCAGAGCAGCTAGTACTCTTAACCACTGAGACATCTCTCTAGCCCCCTACAGAATGTGTTTTAAAAAATTTATCATACTGGAAATTGGACCCAGGGTCTCACACATGCTAGGAAAATACTCTACCACTGAGCTGTTTCCCTAGCCCTAGCCCAAAATGGTTCTGGATTGTTTTTATATGTATATTTTATTTTTTTATTTTAGGTGTGTGAGTATATTGCCTGCGTGTGTGTGAGTGCACCCGTGTCATGCAGTGCCGCAGAAGACAGAAGAGGGCATTGGATTCCCTTGGAACTGGAGTTAAGGACAGTTTGTAGCTGCCATGTGGATGCTGGGAATCGAACCCGGGTCCTCTGCAAGAGTAGTCAGTGCTCTTAACCACTGAGCCATCTCTCCAGCCCCGGTTCTGTATTGTTGTGTAGTTTGTTTTGGGGGTTTATTTTTATTTTTGTGTGTATGAGTATATTGCCTACATGTCTGTAAATGCATGCATGTTTGCTTTCTTAGGTTTGTTTGTTTTGAGAGACAGTCTCATTCTATGGCCCAGACTCACTATGTACTTTTTGATTGTTTTTTTTGGTCTGAGACAGGGTCTCCCTGTAGCCCCAGCTGGCCTGGAAAACGCTATATAGACCAGGCTGGCCTCAAACTCACAGAGATTTGCCTGCCTCTGCCTCCCGAGTGTTAGGATAAAGACATGCACTACCTGGGGGCTGGAGAGATGGCTCAGTGGTTAAGAAAACTGGTTCTTCTTGCAGAAGACCCAGGTTCGAATCCCAGCATCCACATAGCAGCTAACAACTGTCTGTAACTCCAGTTCCAGGGGATCTGATGGCCTCTTCTGCCCTCTGCGGGCATTGCACAGGTGCAGTTACCTACATGCAGGCAATACACGCATACACATAAAATAAAAATAATAAATATTAAAAAAAAGACATGCGCTACCACGCCCGGCTCATTATGTACTTTTTTTAAGCTCAGTGATTCTCCTGCTTTAGCCTACCAAGTGCTGGGATCACAGGCTTGAACTGCTTTCTCCTTTTTTGCAATACAATTAAGCTAAAATTTTCCTTATTCCTTTCTTTCTTTTGTGGCAGGGTCTCATGTATTCCAGGCTAGCACTAAATTTACTATGTAGCCAAGGATAACTTTGAATTCCTGATCCTCCTGCCTCCGTCTTCCAAGTGCTGGGATCACAGACATTCACATCACACCTGGCTAGTCCGAGATTTTTCTAGATCTTTATATTCTAGCTCTTCCATGCTTGATAGTTTGTTTTTCTTCTTCAACTGCTCTCATTTTACTATAAGCAGCAAGGAGAAACTAGGCGATACCTTTAATATTGTTCTTGAGAATCTCTGATAAATATCTGAGTTCAATCCTTATAAACTCTGGCTTCCACAAAACATTGTAATGATTGATACTTTATAACAAGAATAGCCTTTCCTCCTACTTCTAGTAAAATGTTCCTCACTTCCCTCTAAGGCCTCAGCAAATATACCTGTCATGTTCCCAGCAATGTTCTGCCCATGATGATATACATGTTGTTGACATGCCCCTTTCCCTGTTCCTCTCCTCTTCAGAGTTTTCACCAAAATTGTGTTTATTATCCATATTGCTAAATTCGATTTGACAGAGAGTTTTACTTTGTAGCCCAGGATATCCTTGAATGCAGTATCCTAGCTCAGTCCTCTGAGTGCTGGGATTACAGGTATATACTATCATGCTTGGTTTCAATCCATATTCCTACCAACAGTTTTTTAAGGCAATGTAGGCTATATTTCTACTATATACCTCAAAACTCTATAGCCTCTATTCATTACCCAATTCCAAATCCATTTCTACATTCTTAGGTATTTATTTATATAAGCAACCTAATTCCTGGTACCAAAATTTATATCAGTTTCCTGGAGCTACTATAAGAAAGTGTAATAGAGCAGGTGCCTTAAACAGAAATTTACTTTCCCACAGTTCTGGAAACCAGGAGTATAAATGAAGGTATCAGCAGGGTTGAGCTTCCCCAGAAAGTTCTAGGTGAGGGTCCTGCCATGCCTCTTCAGATTCTAGCATCCTTCTGTGTGCCTCCATTGTGGCTGTATCACCCTGCCTTCTGCCTACACTGGCCTCCAGAATCTCTTTCTGTGTGCATTTGTCTCTTCTCATAAGGACACTGGCCGTATTACGTTAAGGGCTCAACCTACTCTCATATAACCTCATCTTAACTGATCTGTCTGTAAAGTCTAATTTCCCAACAAGGTCACATTATGAGGGACTGGGAGTTTAGATTCTAGAACCTTCAAACCTTTAGAGGTTGTTCCTACCCTCACCCTGAGGAAATCAAGAGGCTAGCAGAACCCCATGCCCCCCTCACCTGCCTCAGTTCATCCACTTTGATCTGCCTGAGTACCTCATCCATGGGATTCCTACCCTGACTTTCTGGACCCCTTCTTTACTCTTGTTGTATAAGGGCTCCAGGCCAGCCCTTAGTCCCTCTTCCCTTCTCCCACCAGTAACAGAAAAGCCTTCTCCCTGGAATCCCTCCCCTCTTGCCAGCAGACCCCATGGAAGCATCCCCAGCTTTGACCCGATCCCTATGCCTTCCCCCAGTTCTAGGCTTTAGCTGGTCCTTTAGTCCTGTGGCCTGTCCTGACCCCTACCCTCAGATCTCAGGTGACCCTAGGGCCAGACCCATGGGTCACATCTCCTGTTCCTGCTCAGAACCACGGGCCAGGAAGTACAAGTGCGGCCTGCCCCAGCCATGTCCTGAGGAACACCTGGCCTTCCGCATAGTCAGCGGGGCTGCCAATGTCATCGGGCCCAAGATCTGCCTTGAGGACAAGATGTGAGCTTCTTGGGGTGCACATGGGCTGGGAAGTGGGAGGGAGGCTTGAGGCCAGGTCTGCAAGGGCTGAGGGCTGTGTGAAGAAGAGCAAAGCAGATGTGCCCACAAAAGATCTTCCGTCCTCCTGCTAGGCTCATGAGCAGCGTCAAGGACAATGTGGGCCGTGGGCTGAACATTGCCCTGGTGAATGGTGAGTCCTCCATGCTGCAGGAGCAGTGTTTGGACCACAGAGGCAGGAGCCGTGCTATGTCCTGCACCAACCACTCTGTACTCCCTGCACAGGTGCAGATGGCTTCTGGGTACTCCCAGGGAGGTTTGGGAAGGGTTCTGTGCCAGTCAAAAGCTCCACAAAGGAAGCTGCCTAGTGAACAAAAATGTGATAGCAATGGTGTGTGCTTAGGGCCTCAGAGGCCAGAAGCTCCATGGACTACAGCTGTGTGAATGAGAGGATGGCAGGGGATATTCGAAGCTTCCAGAGGGACTGGCACCCACCATGACCTAAATCTAGCCTTGGGGCTGAGGTAGTGATGGGGGCGGCGGGGCCCAGCCAGCTTGCCCAGCAGGTCTTTCTCCCTCCTCTTGTCACAGGAGTCAGTGGTGAGCTCCTAGAGGCCAGGGCCTTCGACATGTGGGCTGGAGGTGAGTGGCATCTTTCCCCCTGAAGCCTTGTCCTCTGGGTCCTTGCATTCAGCTGTTCAAGTATTGCCCTGTGTTCACAACAGGTTTTAGGGGGGAGATCTCTGTGTGGGTCTGTGTTTTGTGACAGGATGTCCCCAGCTTCTTTACTAGTTTGTACACATACTGCTGAGACATGGCCCTAGCCTAGTCCGTACTTTGTTTTCCTTATTTGAAGCACAGTAGTTGGTGGGGAAGGGATAACCAGTGGGACCTGAAGCTCTGTGTTCCATGGGCCCATCCTCACCAGATGTCAACGATCTGTTGAAGTTCATCCGGCCACTGCATGAAGGCACCCTGGTGTTTGTAGCATCCTATGACGATCCAGCTACCAAGTAAGTGACTATTAAGGCCAGCTTCAACATTGTCCCTGTACAATAAAAGCCCATAGTTCACATTTCTTCCTACTGTGTGGCAGGATGAATGAGGAGACCAGGAAGCTTTTTACTGAGCTGGGCAGCAGGAATGCCAAGGAGCTAGCCTTCCGGGACAGCTGGGTGTTTGTGGGAGCCAAGGGTGTGCAGAACAAGAGCCCCTTTGAACAGGTACAACAGAGAACCTGGGACCTCTGCCTCCTATCCCTGGAAGCCTAGCCACCCCTTCTGTTCATATCAAATCCTGCTTTGAATTCTGTCCAGCAGGACCCTGAGCCAACAAATGGCACCCCTATCTCCCACCTGTGCCCTGGGTGGCCCTGACCCCTTGCTGTCTCCACGGGGAGGGGAGGTAACTAATCTTTCCCATCCTGTATGTATTTCACCCTAAAGGGTCTTTAAATGGCAAAGTGCACATTGGCCAGGCTTATAAATAAGAAACCTTCCCAAACATCCTCAGAATGCTCAGTCAACATATGTAGCTCAGTTGCGATGGAATGTTTGTCTAGTATGAATAAGGCCCTGAGTTCAATCCTTAGCATTACATAAAATTGAGCATGGGTACAGACCTGTAATCCAACACTGGGGAGGTAGAGGCAGGAGGATCAGAAGTTCAAGGTCATCCTTACCTACATAGGAAGTTTGAGGCCATCCTGGGCTACATGAAATACTGTCTCCAAAAAATGCTAAGTTCCATCCTGACCCTGTTATAACTCAGTGTAACGATCCACACTTCACACCCATTTCCCACCTTCCCTGAATACCCTTTTAGGCTATACCTGTCAGACCTTGTGCTAGGGGCTGCTGGAAAGAGGAGAGCCCCCAGTATCATCCTCAGCTTTGGTGGCTCCCAGCAAAAAGAACCTCCAAATCCTGTGCTCCACAAACACATGCAAGCACATTTCTCCATGGTTGTGGCTGAGAGAAACAACTCAAGCTCATGTTTTCTAAGACCTTCTGCTGACCATTGCTGCAGCTCCCTGCCTCCTGCAGCCAGGACCACATGGTCTCCCTTCTGCCCACAGTGCCCACATCAAGCCCACAGTCCATCCCCAGTTTACCTATGAGGGAATAGGCCAGTGCAGCCATCCCCAATTTTCCCAGGCAGGGGTGGAGAAAAGGGCAACAGCCTGGAGCGTACCCAGATGGTTGGCCCCTGAAGGCCAGGCCATGATTTCTGCTCCCTCTGCTCCCTACAGCATATGAAGAACAGTAAGCACACCAACAAGTACGAGGGTTGGCCCGAGGCCCTGGAGATGGAAGGTTGTATCCCGCGCAGAAGTGTGGCCGGCTAGCACAGCAGAGCTCTGGGACCAGACCAAGGGAGGCAACGCGACGCTAGTGCAGGGGCAGAGGCCTTGCCTTGTGCTCAGGCATGAGGCTCCCCAGCCCCAACACATCAGGGTTCCAAGGCGATAACCAGATGGCCTCAAGGTGATGGGGGGCTGCAGGGCTGGCCCATCATACTTTGTCATAGAGCCCAGGTATCTATGTCCTTGTTTTTCCAAAGCTGATCCCACAGTCAGTTCCCACCCAACCCTTTCCTCTGCCCCTCATTGTGTCATCTACTTCCTGAGTGCCCCCAGAGGCAAGGGTCTTCAGTGCTTGCCCCTCTCACTGCAGCAGCCAGGGAGCAGGTTGGGACATCTTCCAGAGCCTCTCCCTTCCAGAGGCACTTACTGCCCTACCATCCAACTGTTTTCAACGTGATCCTTTCAGTAAGCCAAATTAGGTGGCCACTTCTGTTCAGCTGGCTGGAACAGGCTGGCCTTTCGTGGCCAGGTAACTGGAGCTTGATCAAAGTCTGCAACAAAGTGTATGACAATATGCAGATTGTCAGAGGACCCACCTTCTAGAAGACCTGTTTGCTAATAAATTGATCACCTGCAGTGGAATAAAGTGCACTCAGATGCTGTCTACAGTGGAGAGTAAGAGGCGGTGTTGTCCTATGTGTGTATAGGGGGCAGAGCCCCAGAGGCTCAACCAACCTGCTGCTTCTAGAGCTTAAGCAAGCAGCCTTTGTCAGCAGGCCCTACTGCAGCTCAGATGTGACTCGGGTACTAGGCAGAGTGGCTTGTCAGCTGTTATACATGGACTTGATCAGAGAGATGGCTGTGCACTCTGGAGCCCAAGGAAACTCACCAACTCCCTCTATCCCAGTGTGAGCCTTGGGGGAGATGGCTAGGAATTAAAACCAGTGCAGGTGCTGAAATATCAAATCCAGGAGTGCCAAAGCAGTCTTGTTCAGAGGAGTGAATGGGGTTTAGACCTCCTAGAAGATCAAGACATCATAGTAATTTGAGGGGTCCATAAGGCATCCTGGAGGTGGTCATGCCATGGTTAATAAACTTAGAAGTCCTGTTGTAACCTACTTTCCAAGTCATCGCCCCCTTGGTATTAAGAACTGTGAGTCCCAGAGAAAATACTGAGTGCAAACCAGGACTTAAGAAATGAAAGTAGAGGGCCAATGACATGGCTCAACAGATAGGGGCACTTGCTTACAACCAAACCTTATGATCTGAGTTCAATCCCCCAGTTCCATGTGGTGGAAGGAGAGACCTGACTACCCCAAGTTGTCCTCTGACCTCCACATGTGCACCATAGCACAAACACACTAAATAAATTTAAAAATACAGGTAAAATTTTTTAAAAGAAGCTGGGTATGATGGTGCACACCTTTAATCCCAGCACTCGGGAGGCAGAGGCAGGTGGATCTCTGAGTTCGAAGCCACCCTGGTCTACATAGTGAGTTCCAGGCCAGCTGGGGCTACAGGGAGACTGACTCAAAAAGACAAAAAAAGTAATTTTTTTAAGGAAATGAAAGTAGGGCTGAGTGTGGTAGTTCCCAACACATGGGAAGGTGAGTGAGGAAGGAGGATCAGAAACTCAAATTAGGGACTAGAAAGATCGCTAGGCAGGTAGAGCACTGGCTGCTCTTGCAGAGGACCCAGGTTCAATTCCCAGCACTCACGTGGTGGCTACCAACCATCCTTAACTCCAGTTCCAGGGGAATCCGAAGCCCTCTTCTGACCTCTGCAGCATTGCATGACACGGGTACACTCACATACATGCAGGCAATACACTCACACACATAAAATAAAAATAATAAATAAAAATTAAAAAAAAGAAATTCAAGTCAAACCTGGCTACTTAGAAAGCTACAGTCCAGCTTGGCCTACATGGAATGCTGCCTCAGTGGTTAAGAGTGATGCCCTCTCCTGGCCTTAATGGGACTCATCCATGTGCACATAACCATATCCACACCTGCACAATTAACTATAAAAATAATTTTTTAGGCTGGGCGTGGTGGCGCACACCTTTAATCCCAGCACTTGGGAGGCAGAGGCAGGTGGATCTTTGTGAGTTTGAGGCCAGCCTGGTCTACATAGTTCCAGGACAGCTGGGGCTACAAGGAGACCCTTTCTCAAAAAGACAAAAAGAAAATTTTTAATGATCTACTTAAAAAAAAACCAAGAGGGGACTGGCAAGATGGCTCAGTGGATGAAGGTGCTTACTGTCAAGCCTAATGACCTGAGTTCAATTCCTAGAACTCATGGTAGGAGAGAATTGATCCCTGCAAGTTATCCTCAGTCCTACACAGCATGCACCCACCCACACACACACCTAAATAAATACATGTGGAAGGAAGGGAGGGAGGGAGGGAAGGGGAAAGAGAAAGAAAAAAGGGGGGAGAAGGAGGGTAAGTGTTTCAGTGGCAGGTAGATGCTGATTTAGAGGCATGGGGTGCTCAGAAGACAGGCATGCTAGGAAAGAAAGGGTTATGGATCCAGGGATGCAAGGATCAAGCCAGGAAAGCTGGGAGGGCTCAGCTATCAGCCCTGTACTCAGCCTATACTAAATTCTATGGGTAAGCATTCATAGGGGTACATGTGTGTGCACATGCATGTGGAGACCAGAAGTCCACCTTGAGTGTCCTTCCTCAGGTGCCCACCACCTTGGGAGGTTTTTTGGTTTTGTTTTCATGTGTCTAAGTATATTGCCTGTGTTTACTAAGTGCACCTGTGTCATGCAATGCCCTCAGAGGCCATAAGATGGCATTGGATCCCTTGGAACTGGAGTTACAAATGGTTGTTAGTCACTATGTGGGTGCTGGGAATTGAACCCAGGTCCTCTGCAAAAGCAAGCAGTGCTCTTAACTGTTGAGCCATCTCTGTAGCCCCTTCACCTTGGAGTTTCTTGCTTCTTTTTGAGATAGGGTCTCACTGTGTAGCTCTGGCTGGCCTCCAAATGACAGATCTACCTACCTCTGCCTCCCGAGTCCTGGGATTAAAGATGTGCACTGCCCCAGTTTTTGTTCTTTTTAGATTATCTTTTCCTGGCCTAACCTAAAACTCAAGATTAGGCTGGGCTGGCTAGAGGGTGAGTCCCAGGTATTCAGCCATTTTTTGCCTCCCAAGCACTGGTTTTACAAGCACATGCCACCATGCCTGGATTTTTTTTCTTAATGTGGGTTCTGGGGATCAAACTGAGGACCTCATATTTGTACAGTACCTTATGGACTGAACTTCCTCCAGCCCCTGTACCAAACTCTTTATAGTGTATTCCTGGTGGCTGGAATGTAGCTCAATGGTAGAGCATTTGCCTAGTATGCTGTCTTCAGCATGGCAAAATAAAATTACCATAGTCCCTTTTTCAGAAGATTTTCTTTCTTTGCAGCTATTTTAGTTTCACAACAAAACTGAGTAAAAAATACAGAAGTTCCTTTTTTGTTAGAATTGATCAGGTTTACTTTGGGTATTGTACATTCTTTAAGTTTTTCTTTTAATTTTTTTTTTGCATTTATTTTTCTATGTATGAAAGTGGACCCATGCAGAAGTTAGAGGGCAACTTTCAGGAACTGATTCTGTCATTCCATCACGTGGGTCCTGGAGATCAAACTCAGGTTGCCAGCTTGGCAGCAAGCACCTTTACCCAGTGAGTCATCTCAGAGGCCCATCTTTGAGTTTTGACAAAATTATGTAATGCTATGTAGCCGTAGTTAATAGTATCAGTATCATTTCCTGAATCTTTTACTTTGGGAAATTTCAAAAATCTCCAAGAGTAGAGGAAATGATATAATTAATTCTAAGAAACCATCACCTCCGTTGTAAGAAAACATAAAGGGTGAATTTAGGAGAGTTACAATGGCACCTGAAGCTTAGGAGCTTGAGTGGATTCTCCTGGTTAGCAGCTGATTCCCAGGTGAAGTGGAGCTTCCCTGGATGTGCTCACTGTGATGCTGGGAGAGAGAGTCCCTCCTGTGCCTTTCAGACAACTGTAGGATTGTCTGGTCTTTGTCCTTGTGTGTGTGTATGTTCATGCATGTGCACATGTGTGTGTGCATGTGGAGGCCAGAGGACAGCTTCAGATGGTACTTAGGTACTGTCTACCTTATTTTGTGTATGTGGAAGAGAATGCATGTTTGTGGAGGTCAGAGGTTCACTTGGGTGTCTTCCTTGTTCACTCTCAATCTTTTATAGGAATGCTTTATATATAAACATATGCTATATATTTATATTACAAGAATGCTTTATATATAGTCTATTTACTTTGTGTCTATATGTGTATGTATATGGAGGCCAGAGGACAACTTTTGAGAGTAGGCTCTCTCCTTCCACCATGTGAGTCCCAAGAATCAAACTCAGGTTGTCAAGGTTGGTGGCAGGCACCCTTACCCACTGAGCCATCTCACCAGCCCCCACCTTGGTTTTTTAAAATAAAATTTTATTATTTTTTTATTGTATGTGCATGAGTGTTTTGCCTGTATGCATATAAGTGCACCTGTGTAGTGCAATGCCCATGGAGGTAGGAAGAGGGTGTCAGAGCCCCTGGAACTGGAGTTACAGATGGTTAGCTGCCATGTGGGTGCCAGGAATCAAATCCAGGTCCTCTGCAAAAGCAGCCAGTTGTGGTCTTAACTGCTGAGTCATCGCTCCAGGCCCCCCACCCCCAACCTTGTTCTTTGAAACAAGGTCTCTCCCTGGTCTGGAGCTCACTAAGTAGGCTAGGCTGGCTGATCAGTGAGTCCCAGGGATACTCCTGTCTCTGCCTCCCCAGTACTGGGATTACAAGCATGCACCACAAGGCCCAGCTTTTACATGGGTGCTGGAGATTGAATTCAGGTCCTCATGTTTGCATGGCAAGCGCTTTACCATCTGAACTAGCTTCCCAGCCCCAATCTTTGTTCATTTGTTTGACAAATATTTAACAAGTGACTGTGTTGAACAGCCAGTGCTGTGTACTGAGAGAGGAGCCACAGCAGTGATTCCTCTCTTCAGGGAACTGTGCTCTGCTGGGGTCCACCAGAATCACAGAGACAGAAACAGGCCAGATTCATGTCCCACTTGGCCCAACACCGGCTAGGAAGCTGATAGTGTGTGTCTTTCTTACAGATTTAGGCTGTCAGCCACTCTAGCAGTCAGGACATCTTTAATTGTAAGTCCTAGTGTACAAACTGGCACAAGGAAAATAAAGAAGGGTGCTATTTATTGTTCCGTTAATGAACCCTCAAGCCCTAGAGTGATTCTTGCTCCAGTGATATCTTCTGGATGTGGGTTCTCTTCATCCCTGGCTCTGCTTTTCTGTTTTTCACTGCATTTTCCAACATGCAATGTTCCCACATAGTGCTGGGTGACAATAGCTGTTCCAATTTATCAACCCCAGCAGAAAAAAGCTCCCACCTTCCCAAAAGTTTTCAGTACAACTTTGAAGAATAGTTCTCCTTGGTTCAGATTGGATTCTGGATTTATCCTGACACCAGCCTCACTGGCATGTGCCCACACCAGGGGCCAGTGTTAGGGTCACCCACATGCAAACCATATGTTCCCAGAGTGTTGGTGGGGTAGTTACCGCAGGGAAAATAAGGTATAACTCGATGCTGGTTGGCAGAAGCAACTATTGTCGCTACATTGTCCTACATGTGCACCTTGCACATGCACATACCTGTGTACATGCCTTCCCCACCTTCCTGCCTGCCTGCCTGCCTGCCTGCCTGGAGAGTAGGGGTAGACTGCATCTCATGGTTGCTGCTGTAGTCATGCATCTTGATAGTGACAGGTCTCCTATCTGAAATTCCTTGATGTCGCCCCAGCCTCAGCTCTTAGTATCACTTGTTCTATCTGTTCTCTCAGTCCAGATGACTTCTCTTTTGGAACTAGATATCTTTACCTGGTCTAAAGAGTCCCTCCTTATTTTCTACTAGGGTAAATTATTAATCCCCATAACCAACTTCAAACATTTTCTTGCCTCCCTCCCCCTTTCCCTGCAAACAAAGTTGCCAAGTTCTTCATGTCACCCGCCCCAGCAGCCCCTTCCGGAGTTTCACGGAAGGCTAAAGTGACCGAAGACAATAAGAGGCAGTCTTCTGACTGCATTTGCTCCATGATCCCAGTACACAGCAGGAACTGGTGTCTCTCAAGTGACCAGGCCCAGGTGAGTTCCACTGAGCAGCATTAGGCAAGTCCAAGAGCACAGGTAACTGGAATTCGACAATCCCTGTTTTCTCCAAGGACGCATCTCTTAGATTTTCCTTTCCTGGTTCTATCATCTAACTGGTTTCTTCCTTTAACCAATTGTACCCCATTTTCAGACAGCCTCTACCCTCACTGCCCTTGCCAGCCTGGGTCTTCAACCCCAGCATTTGACAAGTCCAGCCGTCTTCCATTCCCAGCTCCAAATACTGCCTTTTTCCAGCAGTATTCTTCAACCCTATTTGAGATGACAGGTACACACACAGTAGCATACTTACTGGTCCTCTGAGGAAAAACAGCCTGGCATTAGGGCTGCAAATGTTCTGTTCTGTTTTGTTTAGTGGGGGTAGGGGGTGCAAGAACCTGTGTATGCAGGACGTCAGGGGTCTTCCTCTATTGCTCTCTGCCTTATTCCTTTTAGACAAGGTCTCTTACTGAGCCTGAAGCTCGTTGTTTTACCTAGGCTGCCTGGCCAGCAAGCTCCGGCATCCAACTCTCCACCTGCCCAACCCTAGGATTATAGGCACATGCCACCATGCCTGGCTTTTTACATTGGTATGGGATTCAAACTCGGGCTATCATGCTTATACAGAAAATGCTCTTACTCACTGAGCCATCGTCCTAGACCCTGACTTTTGTTTTGTTTTGAAATGAGGTCTTAATGCATAACCCAGGCTGACCTCAAACTTGGTGATCCTCCTGCTTCAGCCCCAACCCCTGTGCAGGAATTGCAGGCGTGAGCACCCACACCTAGCTGAAAATATTCTTAATCATCGACACATCAAACCCACCCACACCTAGCTGAAAATATTCTTAATCATCGACACATCAAACCCCTTAGAGCATGTAAACCACACACACACACACACACACACACACACACACACACACACACACATACATGCCACAGCTGGTCTGGAACTTGCTATGGAGACCCACCTGCCTCTGCCTCCTAAGTGCTGGGATTAAAGGCAAGCACCATCGCATCCAATTGTATACATGCTTTTATATCATATGTATGTACTAATTTTAATTTTAAACAACACGATAAGGGGATAAGAGATGGTTCAGTGGTTCAATGCTCTTGCTCACTGAGCCATCCTCCTAGCCTGATTTTTGTCTTGTTTTGAGATGACATCTTAATGTATAACCCAGGCTGACCTCAAACTTAGTGGTTAAGAGGATTAAGAAGTGCTTATTTCCGGGACTGGAGAGATGGCTCAGAGGTTAAGAACACTGTTCTTGCAAAAATCCCGGGTTCGAATCCCAGCACCCACATGGCAGCTAACAACTGTCCGTAACTCCAGTTCCAGGGGATCCAATGGCCTCTTCTGTCCTCCTCAGGCACTGCACAAAACAAGTGCACTTACCTACATGCAGGCAATACACACATACACATAAAATAAAAATAATAAATTAAAAAAAAGAAGTGCTTATTGCACTGGGCGTGGTGACACATGCCTTTGATCCCAGCACTCAGGAGGCACAGGCAGGCAAATCTCATGTTCAAGGCCAGCCTGGAAAATAATAGTGAGTTCCAGGACAGTTGGGGCTACAGGGAGACCCTGTCTCAAAAAGACCAAAAAATAAAAAAAAATAAAAATAAGGAAATATCTTAAAAGAGAATGTTTTTAAATTGTTTTAAAATAAATTTCAGGGCTGTGGATGTAGCTCAGTTAGTAGAGTGATGGACTAGCATGCACAAGCCCTAGATTTGATCCTCAGAAACACATAAACTGGAATTGGTGATACAAGCAGGAGGATCAGAAGTTCAAGGTCTTCTTCTCAGCTACATTGGAAGCTTGAGGCCAGCTCTGAAATTCTGTCTCAAAAATAGATAAATGTATTTTTAAAATGAAAATTTCAGGCTGGACATGGTGGCACATGCCTTTAATACCAGCACTTGGAAGACAAAGGCAGGCGGATCTCTGTGAAATCAAGGCCAGCCTGGTCTACATAGTGAGTTCCAGGCCAGCTGTGGCTACAGGGAGATCCTGTCTCAAAAAGACCAAAAATTTTTTTTAATTAAATAAAATTTCAGCTGAATAACATCTTGAATCTCAGCACTCAGGAGGTAGAGGCAAGTGTATCTCTGTGAGCCTGATCTACATACTGAGTTTCAGCCTAGCTGGGGCTACAGGGAGACCCTGTCTCAAAAAAAAAAAAAAACCAATAAATAAATGAATGAATTTAATTTAATTTAAAATTGGGCCTGGTGGTGTACACCTTTAATCCTAGCACTTGGGAGGCACAGAAAGGCAGATTTCTTGAGTTCCAGGCCAGCTTGGTCTACCTAGGAAGTTCTGGGCCAGCCAGGGCTACATAGAAAGACCCTGTCTCAAAAAACAAACAAAAATAAAAATTTCAATGTAAATTATTAAAATTATGGTTACTTGAAAACTGAAAAATAGAAATGCTATGAGTTTGGGTTTATTCTTCCCCCTACATCTCCAAACATCCAACTATGTCTTTTATACTTTTTGGAGGTAATTACCTCCAAGTTTGTGAGTAACTGGCCTCTCCATTGAACCAGCACAAGAGATTCGTTTCATTATTTAGTTGTTTCTATGGGGCTCCAATCCAGGTCCTAATACAAGGTTGGCAGTACTCTAATACTACTACTGAAGTATACCAGAAGCCCCAAGATCTACTTTTGTATTTTCTTGGTTTTATTATATATCTTTGGCAATTTCATGTGAGTGAAACATAATTTGGATCATATCCATCCCCTCCCCCCAACATTTTTTTCTAAATTATTTTAATTATAGCACTAATATATAGTGCATATATACACAAATCAGGCCCAAACATGCCCAAATAAAGTATGAGAATCTTCAGAGGTTAAATATACAACTTCAAAACCAAGAGCTTACCAGTAAAACTTACTGACTGGTTCAGCACTAGAGAGATGGCTCAGCAGTTAAGAGCACTGGCTGTTCTTGCAGAACACCCAGGTTAGAATCCCAGCACCCACATGGCGCCTGGCAACCATCCGTAACTCCAGTTCTAGGGCATCTGACAACCTCTTGTGGCCTCTGTGAGCACTGCACAGCACGGGTGCACTTAACAAACATGCAGGCATAATATTCATACACATAAAATAAAAAATTCATCAGTTCAATCATTGTACTTTGGTGGTATCTTTACTCTGGTCTGTCATTGGTTCCCCATCTGGGATGAGTGAATGTTTGGTCACATGTCCCTGGGAATAGTGTCACACAACAGTCTAATAACCTCCCAAGTAGACCAGGCTGACCTTGAACTCACAGAGATCCACCTACCTCTGCCTGCCTGCCAAGTACTAGGATTAAAGGCATGTATCACCACACAGGGCAAAGCAATTAAAATTTTTTTTTTTTTGGTCTTTTTGAGACAGGGTCTTCCTGTAGCTGGCCTGGAACTCACTATGTAGGCCAGGCTGGCCTCAAACTCACAAAGATCCACAAGCCTCTGCCTCCCAAGTGCTGGGATTAAAGGCGTGTGCCATCACGTCCGGCAAAACATTTATGCATTTGTTGGTTTTTGAAGACAGGATCTCACATAGCCCAGGCTGGCATTGAACTCTTTTTTTTTAACTTATTATTTTTATTTTATGTGTATGCGAGTATTGCCTGCACATAGGCAAGTGCACCCATGTCCTGCAATGCCCAAGGACAGAGGAGGCTATTGGATCCCCTGGGACTGGAGTTACTGACAGTTGTTAGCTGCCATGTGGGTGCTGGGATTCGAACCCGGGTCTTCTGCAAGAACAACTAGTGTTCCTAACCACTGAGCCATCTCCTCCAGCCTGAAAAACAGTTTTATGAAGATATTTTTATACAATAAAATTCACCCATTTCAAGTATACAGTTCTGGGCTGGAGACATAGCTCTGTGGTAAGAGCATTTGCTTAGCATGTATGAGGCTCTAGATTCCACCTCTGGTTCTGAAAAAATAAATTAAAAATGTAAGGTATACAATCTGATGTCAGTTTGAGGTAAAAATTTTTTGTAGCTCAGGCTGGCCTTAAGCTTGCTATATACCTGAGGATGATCTTGAATCCTGGTTCTCTGCAAGAACAGTAAGCACTTTTTTTTTTTCGTTTTTTTGAGACAGGGTCTCCTTGTAGCCTTTGCTGACCTGGAACTCACTATGTAGACCAGGCTGGCCTTGAACTCACAGAGATTTGCCTGCCTCTGCCTCCCGAGTGGTGGGATTGTTTCCTACAAGTCTGGCCACCACCCCTGCCTTTCTTTGAAAGATAGGCTGTACTTACGTATCTGACCTGACCCTCCAGCCTAAGCCTCCGACGTGCTGTCCTAATAAGCATGTATCACATCTGGAAAAAGGTTCTTTGCTAGCAGTACACACTGATTCCAGTTGTTCCAGGAAGTTTGAGAGTAAACATTTTTTTTCTATTATGCGTGTATGTATTTTGTGTGAATGTACGGGGGGGGGGTCGGTGTCAGAGGACAATTTTCAGGCGTCTCTTCTTCCACTGTGGGTTCCGGGATTTGAACATAGGTTGATAGGCTTGCGCCGCAAGTGTTTTTACCTGCTGGGCCATCTCTCAGGTCCCCCCGCCCCTTTTTTTTCCTGTTAAAGAAAAAGTTTAAGTATTCGCAAAGTGAGAAGCAGGCACGGCAGTCGCAGAACCATCTCCATACAAATTACTTTTAACTCAGTTACTGTTTCCTGTCTTCTAACATGCTTTCTGCACGCTGTCAGGACCCATTTTCCCGTCTTCTGTTTGCAACTCTTTGCAGAATACGCTCCGGACCTTGCTGCTGACCGACTGACTACACCAGGCGGTCACCATAGAGGGGCGTCTTCTTTGCACCCGGCACCAACACTCTGTGACTCAGGAAATAACCCGCCCCACGTGCTTGCGTCAGCGCGTCGTTCCCAGTAACGTCACATCCGGTGGGAACAACCCCCCCTCGTCCGCCTGAGG
>NW_008334861.1:3860016-3875821 GCF_000622305.1 Nannospalax galili | reverse complement strand
GGAGCTCAGGGGAGACAGGTGAGCGAGTTCGGCCGGGACCGGGAGGGCGGGAGCTGCCTTCTGGCACTGTCCGCACTCTTCGATCTCCCGCTCCGGCCAGACCTGTCGTAGAAGGGCTGCAGCGCGTTCCTGAGGCCTGGCGCCCAGGACTACCGGGGGCGGGGGGGGGGGCGCGCCGGCCCGCTCCGCGCTCGCTGGCGTCCGCCGGCCCGCCAGGCTCGGAGCTCAGGGGAGACAGGTGAGCGAGTTCGGCCGGGACCGGGAGGGCGGGAGCTGCCTTCTGGCACTGTCCGCACTCTTCGATCTCCCGCTCCGGCCAGACCTGTCGTAGAAGGGCTGCAGCGCGTTCCTGAGGCCTGGCGCCCAGGACTACCGGGGGCGGGGGGGGGGCTCTCCCGATCCCCAGAATGGTCAGCGCGCTCGCGCTCTCCTCCTTTCTTCCCCAGGCACCTGACACGCCCCGACACCCAAATCTGGAGGAGTCCCAGTCCTCACTGCCAGTTTGCCGAACTCCTGAACACTTAGTTGCTGGGAAAAACCATCCTGGCAGGGTTGCGTCCCCTGTGTTGAAGTGCATTGCCTTAACTCTAACAGCCCCTCAGCAACAACCTAATGGCTCAGAGGCCAAATCCCTCTTGCGGTGACTCCAGGCCACTAGCTCTACCAGAGGGAAGGTCTGGGTGGATGAGGAAGGGTCACGAGTAGATGATGCCTTCTCCCTTAAGTGGTTAACTCCACCCTGCCGCCTGCGTTTTTCCTCTCCATTGATTTCTGTTCCCCTACTCTGATTTTCCAGCCTCCCTCTTCATCAGTTGGACACAAAGCTGTACCAAGACCCCCGGGGTAAGTGACCCAAAGTCTAAGCCAGCAGGGGCCACATAGATGGGGACTCGGGTCCAAAGACTGGTCAGAACCCAGGGATGGGATCTCGGGGACACTCCTGGACTTGAGGCACCTAGCAAGCCCTGATGCAGAACCTGTTGTGTACACCTTGTCTACTCTCCCCAGTTCTAGGACATGATGATACTAGGGTGGTGACTGCACACTTGAGAAATGGAATAAGGCAGACTCCTCCTTGAACCCTGAAGTCCTCCATCCTTAGATACATGTTCACTAGCAAGTTTTAAGACTGGTGCAGCCAAGCCTGGCAGTATACACCTTCAGTCCCAATGCTGTGGAGGCAGAGGCAGGTAGATATCTGTCAAAGAGAGGCCAGCCTGGTCTACATAGCGAGTTCTAGGTCAGCCAGGGCTACATACTAAGACCCTGTCCCTCCCAAAACAAAAAGGCTCTGGTAGAGGGTGTATGCCAGAAGGCCGTGGACTCTAAGCAGGGGCTCTCAGATGTAGGGCAGGTATGAGAGCTCAAATTCGAACACTGGGATATCTGACAACAGGAGGTTGCCCTGGGGGACATCTGACTCATTCCTGCTCCCTTCCCATAACTTCTCTGGGAAAGGGGGATGTGCAGGTAGGCTAGGACATGTAGCCAGTGACCTAGTTTTGTCTCTCCATTGCTGTGAGAAAATACTGTGTCCACTACTAACTTGGGGAGGAAAGGGTTTATTTGGCTTACATCTCCCAGGTCACAGTTCATCAGGGAGCCCAACGTAGGAAGTCAGGGCAGGAACCTGGAGGCAGGAGGTGGAGCCTTGGAGGAACACTGCTTACTAGCTTGCTCCCCTGGCCCCTGCTCAGTCTGCTTTCTTATGCAATGCAGGCCTACCTGCCCAGGGGTGGCACCACCCCCAGTCGGCTGGGCCCTCCCACATCACTCAACAATCAAGAAGATGCCCCACAGACATGGCCACAGGCCGGTCCTGTGGAGGCAGTTCTCCAATTGAGGCTCCCTCAACCCAGGTGTGTTAAGTTGACACTAAAGCTATCCAGCACACACAGTAACAGTGATTCCAGCTACATATAAGTAGCAGACCTCACCCTCTGTAGTCTTTGGCCCAGTAGTCACCTACTGCCCATGTCACTTTGTCACCACTTGGTTCCTGGCAAATGACACTCAGACTTCCTCAACCTACTCTCTAAAGACCTGAATCTGACCCAAGCCAACGTTGCTATCAGTACCCCTTTTCTCATCTGACTGGTCTCTCGGAGGAAAGGGGTTTTTTTTGTTGTTTTGTTATTTATTTCTTTTTTTTTGCTTTGCTTTTGGCTTTGACACAGTATCAGATGGTCTGGTCTGGGACTAACATTGTATGGTAAGGACTCCTGATCCTCCTGCCTCCACCTCCCAGCCCCTCCAGGAAGCAAGTTAGGAGATTCCTTTCCCTCTGTGGTATCACTACCTCTTGAAGGCAGGGTGGAACAGGCTAGTGGGGACAGGACTAGAGGTTGCTCTCCTATGCAAGGTCACCACCAGAGTAGACAAGCTTGGGAAAATCAGCAGATACTGGCACACTGAATGGGAATTCCTATATGTATGTGACTCCTGGATGATGGACAAGAAGCTTGAGGCAGGTGTGCTGGAGGAAGAGACAGCTGAATGGCCTTCAAAGGTCTGCACTAGGTGTGGCCTTTCTAGCCTCAAGCTGGAGGTAAGGGGCTCTCTGAAAGTCTGGTGCTCCTGAGCTTGCAGCTGCTCCCCTTCACTGGCCACTCTCTGTGCCCCTTCTCTTTTCAGGGAAAGCTCTGCTATCAAGGAAGGCAACACAGGACCAGGACCTTCCCATGGACCCTTCTTGGGACATCCCAACAGTACCAGCAGGGGTGCTCCCATAAGCCACAGGGGGCTTGGGCATACTATTCTTCAGGAAGTGCCATGGTGGTCAGGAAGGAAAGAGATAGCTCCCAGCAGTGGCCTGGCCTGGGAAGACAGGGCAGTTGTACAGGTCCCCTTGGCATGTTGGGCACTGCCCTGCTGTTCATCAGCCTGCCATGGGGAACCCAAGCAATGGCCAGTGCCAACCTCAGCACTGCTCTGGGCCACACTGAACCACTGACAGGTGGCCACTACTTGAGCATTGGGGATGGCTCAGTGACAGAGTTTGAGTTCCCTGAAAAGAGTGAGGGTATCATCGTGATCTCAAGCCAGTACTCAGGACAGGCTAATGGGACAGGGCGCAGCCCCACACTGAAGGTCACATCCCTGGACACAGAGGTACTGACCATCAAGAATGTGAGTGCCATAACCTGGGGTAGTGAGGGCGGATTTGTGGTGAGCATCCACTCAGGCCTGGCTGGGCTAGCCCCACTCCACATCCAGCTCATGGACTTTCATGAGGTCCCACCCATGCTGATTGAAGAACAGAACGATTTCTGCATTAAGGTGTCACCTGCTGAAGACATCGCGGCCACCCTCAACCCCAACTTGGCCCACTTCTCGGAGAATCCAATACTCTACCTGCTCCTGCCACTTATCTTTGTCAACAAGTGTTCATTTGGGTGCAAAGTGGAACTTGATGTTCTGAAGGGACTCCTACAGAGCCCCCAGCCCATGCTTCTGGGCCTTTTGGGCCAGTTTCTGGTCATGCCCCTCTATGCTTTCCTGATGGCCAAAGTCTTCATGCTGCCCAAGGCCCTGGCTCTGGGCCTCATCATTACCTGTTCGTCACCTGGTGGTGGGGGGAGCTACCTCTTCAGCCTCCTTCTTGGAGGAGATGTCACCCTGGCCATCTCTATGACTTTCATCTCAACAGTAGCTGCCACTGGTTTCCTTCCACTCTCTTCAGCCATCTACAGCCACCTGCTCAGCATCCATGAAACACTCCATGTGCCCATCTCCAAGATCCTAGGGACCTTGCTGTTCATCGCCATCCCCATAGCAGCAGGTGTGGTGATCAAATCCAAGCTCCCCAAGTTCTCTGAGCTGCTATTGCAGGTCATCAAGCCCTTCAGCTTTGTGCTTCTCCTAGGTGGCTTGTTTCTGGCCTACCGTATGGGGGTCTTCATCCTAGTGGGGGTCAAGCTACCCATTATACTGGTGGGCTTCACAGTGCCCCTGGTTGGCCTCTTGGTTGGCTACTGCCTGGCCATGTGCCTGAAGCTGCCAGTGGCCCAGCGGCGAACAGTCAGCATTGAGGTAGGGGTGCAAAACAGTCTGCTAGCCTTAGCCATGCTACAGCTGTCTCTGCGCCGCCTCCAGGCAGACTATGCCTCCCAGGCCCCCTTCATTGTGGCACTGAGTGGTACCTCAGAGATGCTGGCTTTGGTCATTGGCCAGTTCATCTACAGCAGCCTGTTCCCTGTTCCATGAGGCACCCAGACCAAGTTTCATGACCCCAATCCCTATACTCCATCCACCGTTCCCACAGTTCTTGTGTGTACCAAAGGCCTTTAGTTCTCATGCACTATGCACTCAGACAAATCTAGGCTTATTTTTTTTACTTTTTTTAATTCTCCAGCTTTCAGTGCCAAAGAGGCCATGCTGAGTTAGATAAGTGGGTTCTACCCAGAAAATATATTTCAATAAAAGATAATAGCAAGCTTGGGTGTCTGCCAGTCTCTGTCCCTTAGGGCTTGGGGATGGGGATACGAAGAGTGTGCCTGGGTAGTATGTGTGGACTGGATGGCATGGTGACTACACCAAGGGGTGGGTCAGTCTCTCCTCTCCTCTCCTCCCCTCCCCTCCCCTTTTTGAGACAGGATCTTCCAGTAGCCCCAGCTGGCCAGGAAGTCACTATATAGACCAGGCTGGCCTTGATCTCACAAAGATTTGCCTGCCTCTGAGTGCTAGGACTAAAGGCATGCACCACCACGGCTGGCCGTATACATGCTTTTATGTCCATATGAGTGCAATAATTTTTTTTGGTCTTTTTTGAGACGGGGTCTCCCTGTAGCCCCAGCTGTCCTGGAACTCACTATGTAGACCAGGCTGGCCTTGAACTCGCAGGGATCCGCCTACCTCTGCTTCCCAAGTGCTGGGATTAAAGGTGTGTGCCACCATGCCCGGCATGTGCAATAATTTTAATTTTATAAAACGCACAATAAGGGGATAGAGAGATGGCTCTCTCTTTTGCACACAGTAGGCAATTTTTCTATCTGAGCTGTATTACCAGACCTGCACCCGCTTTTCTGTTATCAGCACAGCTCAAGAGAGGAGCAGGGCAAAGGCCTGGGTCTAGTACTTGCTTCCCAAGCTCGGGATGGGGGTGGGGGGGCATTTTTGCAACCACACTAGCAAGGAGGTAAAAAGCCAGCACGGCACGGCAGCGGGGCGGGACTGTTTTTGTCACTGGGGCACCCCCGTGTTGGTAATGACTTGGTTCCCAGAAGGGTGGGAATTAAGCTCTGCCGGGCCCTGCACGGGGTAAAGTGGCATCCTGGTCCCCTGGAAGCCAGATCCCCCAGATGAAGCAAGCTGGCCCACTTGGATCCTGGCGGGCGGGCTCTGACACGTCTCTGTGCGGAGCCATGGGGGCTCCTTCGGCCGGAGCACAGATTCCTGTCCGGGGGCCGGCGAGAGGGGCTGCGGGCAGAACGGAAGGGCTGCGGGCGGGGAACCACGGCGTCGAGCGCGCCCCTCTCGCGGCTTCCGGCGGCGGCGGGCGGTTCCGGCGCGCGCCCGGGGCGGCGGCGCGCGATAGAGTACGTTAGGGGTTGGCGTTGGCCCTAGTGGACGCCACCGCGGACACCATGCAGCTGACCGTGAAGGCGCTCCAGGGCCGGGAGTGCAGCCTGCAGGTAAGCCCCGTGCCCGCTGCCGCCGGCCGCGTGCTCCCCCGCTCCTGCCACAGGGGCAGAGCACTGGTACTGAGAACTGACCTCAGGAGGGAGGTGAGAGGGCTTCGTCGCCCAAGGGACTCGAACTGAGCCCCAGCCTCTCACCCTCGGCCCAATCAGGTGCCAGAGGACGAGCTGGTGTCCACGCTGAAGCTCCTGGTCTCAGATAAATTGAACGTCCCTGTGCGACAGCAGCGTCTGCTATTCAAGGGCAAGGCCCTAGCAGGTAACTAGGGAAAGGAGCCGCCCAGGGAGCCCTGTGGGACGTTGGGCGGTGGGGTGTGCAGGCCAGTGAAATGGATGAGGGTGCCGGCTGCCACTGGATCCTCGGGAAGGTGGCGGAGCCCCTTCCGTAGCCAGATGCCACAGTACTTTACTCTGGCTGCCGGCAACAGGATTGCTCCCCACCACTGCCACAGCTATGGGGAAGGAACCCACACATCTCTCTTTGGCAGATGAGAAACGACTATCAGATTACAACATTGGACCCAATTCTAAGATCAATTTAGTCGTTAAACCTCTGGAGAAGGTGTTACTGGAAGAAGGGGCTACCCAGAAACTGGTCGATTCCCCACCTCCACCCACCTGGCAGCTGATCTCCAAAGTCCTGGCCCGTCACTTCACTGTAGCAGATGCTAGCAGGGTCCTGGAACAACTTCAGAGGGTGAGAAGGGTAACCGTCTGCCTCCAGTCCTAGCTGCTCTCAACCCCTCCCCACTGGCACCCTCTGAATCTACCTGATCCTCTTTCCTCAGGATTATGACAGGTCCCTGAGCCGCTTGACACTGGATGACATCGAACGCCTGGCCAGCCGTTTCCTGAACCCTGAAGTGACTGAGGCTATGGAAAAGGGGTTCTCCAAATAACGCACTGGGATTATGGGAAGGAGTACCTGGCTAGGCCACAGCTGCATGTTGTATTAAATGTGTTCTCATGTTGCAGTTTGGCTCATAGTGATAATAATAGCTGGTATGTACCCGGCTCTTGCTAGGTGCTAGGCACTACTCGAAGTACTTGACCTGAGTTCTCTTCCACCTCCCCCAGAAGAGGCACCTAGCAATGGCATGGAACAGTCAGGATCTGAGTCCAGCCAGCCTGTAAAAGTGCCTCTGTAGGAGAAAGGCTGCTGTTTTGAGGGATGGGCCTTAGCATTCCCTCAGGAAGCAGCTAGTCCCTGTCACCTGACCTGTAGTGTGTCTGGCATCACCGTTGGCAAACCTCCTCAGAAGGCCAAATGGTAGTCATCCCCAGGCCCCTCTGCTGCTGCAGCCAGTGTGCTCTTGATGAAGGACAAGCAGGTTAGGGGTTGGAGGGTCATGAAGACACCTCGGCTCTGTCCTATAATGAGTCAAGTTTCTGTGCCATTAAGTCTGTATAGTGATGGCTGCTCCTTTGACCCAAATGAGTTCATTTTCCCCTTCCCCAGCTCAAGGTGGTAGTCTGCAGCCATTACCTACAGTTCCACCTTGTGTTCAGCAAGCAAACTAAAGCTAAAAGTGAAGTGATAGGCAAGCACAGGCCACAGATGGAGCATCTTGGGCCTTCGTAACATAGCTCTTCTTGTGAGTACCGTCTGCTTGGTTGCCCCTTCTGGAAGTGGGTCTCGCCCATAAGGGACAACAGGTGACTCAGCAAGGCAGTGTCACAGAACTCTGCCTTGGTCTCCTTACCCAGTGCCCACCCAGTATGGACATGTTTGCTTCCTCTGCCACCTGGGTACAGGGGCTTTTACTTTGCACACCTTCATTGCTTAAGAAACTCAGGGTGGGGAGGAGAGATAGATGTGGGCTGAGTGGCAGTGATTCCTCTTTCACTGTGCCTGTGCCTAGGTGCTAAAGGTCATATAAGTACTCGGTCCTTTGAGGAGTATCCCTGTGAGTAGTAGAGGCTGGAAGGGTGCCACCTGCAGGACACAACTCTTGCCCCTCCACTCTTGCCATGGAAGCCACTCAGTGTGGTCAGGGCTGCACCTGCCCCCCTGCCCAAGGGCCTCCTTTCTGGGCCTTGTAGGACAATACTGAGTGCCTGTGCTGGGAAGATGAACAGAAATGAAGCCTGAGGGGAAGAACAGGTGATAGCCCCTGGCCCTCTCTGAGAGCTGGGATACCATAGCAGGGACCTACTTGTGAGCATGTGTGAGAACTGGCAGCTCAGACAATAAGCTTATTAATGTTCTTGTTCATTTTGAGTCAGGGAATATATTCAGAAAATTAAATAACACTAAATGTGCACGTGAGACTTTTACCAAAAGGAACTCTACTAGCTAAGCTGCTTTTGGTTTCCAATAATTGGTTTAACAATACAGGAAACTTATTGACTTACAAAACTGAAAAACCCAGGACTACTGGCAGTGGATGAACAATTTCAGCAAACACCCAGCTTTTTTCCTGCCACCCTCTGAATTCTCCAGGATCTGCTTCATCCTCAGCCACCACCTCCAAGGATCAGAGGATGGCTGCCTGCTGCCACATTGGAACCCTTCATTCACTGCCAGCAAGGAGCACTTTCAGAATAGCATAGCTTCTGTCTCAGATGCCCCAGCAAATAAACACTGTCTCTTATTGGTCAGAACTGGCTCCTGCGTCCAGTCATTTGGGAGTGGGTGGGAGAAGGGGTTAATTGCCCATTAGTGCCTCCCCACGCAGTTTTAGGGGCTGATTCCTGGACACATGTAGGCTGTACCAGGAAGGAAAAGTAAATGTATGTCCGGAATGGTGGTAGCAAACAGCAGCTGTCCACTTCGGGAGACTTGTGTGCCAGAAAGCTCATGACCACCTTGGAGGCAGTAAAGGAGGAAGGCCTTGAAGGGATGAGGTGGAACATTCAGATAAGGAGTATTTTCTGAGGCTTGCATTCAAAGACATTTAAAATTTCTACAGGAGCTGAGCATGGTGGCACATGCCTTTAATCCCAGTAGTGGTGAGGCAGAGGCAGGCAGATCTCTGTGAGATCAAGGCCAGCCTGCTCTATATAGTGAGTTCCAGGCCAGCTGGGGCTACAGGGAGACACTATCTCAATAAAACAAAAGAAAAACACAAGCGTGAGAGTTCTGAGAAGGGCCAAATGTTATTTGATTGCCTTGAAAGGCTAGGAACATCATTTGAAGGCGGCTGAATATGAGAAGTCAGGGACTCAGGATGTGGAGATGAGAAGTGGTGATGAAAAAGCTGATTCAGAAGAGCAAGAAGAGGGTTCCTAGCCAGATGTGGTGGCACACGCCTTTAATCCTAGCATTCAGGAAGCAGAGGCAGGCACATCTCTATGAGATCGAGGCCAGCCTAGTCTACATAGCGAGTGCCAGGCCAGCTGGGGATACAGGGAGACCCTGTCTCAAAAAAGTCCAAAAAAAGGAAGGTTCCTTTTGTTGGTCAACTACTCAGTTGTCCTGAACCCTTTTGTATGTAGTTTTATCATTTCAACCTCACCTGATCGCCAAATGCTGGTAAATGGATGAACCATGACTTGAACCGAGACCTGGCTTTATCCCTGAGCCCATGTAACCATGCTACTGTGCCCAAGAGTGCTCTGTGGGACAGGACATTGTAGAGACTGGGAGGATGGATGAGGTGGCTACCCAGGGTTGAAAAGGAGAGGCCTGAGCCTCAAGCCAGCTTCAAAGGCTAGAGAGTAGGTAAGAGGGACCTGGAGGCAGAGGCACTAGCAGGTGGTTGCCCCAGGTTGAGTCAAGAGCAGGCCTTTAGAAGGGAAAGGCCATCACTGCTGTCTTGACATGAAGCAGGGACAAGATGGAGCCTTTCCCTTGTAAAGTGGAGGTTATTGCACTCTATGGTGGGCTGAGGAATCCTCAGGGACCTCTCATTCTATAAGATGTGTGCAAGTGTATAGAGACAGCGTTTGTTGCTGCTTTGGTATCATTGGTAGGGTTAAGTCTTGGGGAGCTTCATCAAGGAAACAATGGGTAAGTAACGGGAGAGACAATGAGAGGTACCAAATGTTGCAGGGATGACGGAGGGAATGGGGCATGAGAGGAGGCTGGAGACTTGTGAAAATGGAGTGGCCACAAGATGCAGACCTTAACTTTGCTCTGAGTCTAGTGTGCCCCCCATACAACTGTAGGCCCCAAACTCTAAGGTCCTTCATCAGAGTGTTGGGCTGTTTACCATAGGCACTATGCCCCCCCGGCAAGTGTCCACCCCAAGAAATGGCACCAATTCATTCACTGCTCTGCCCAGTACAAGGCCCTGAGACCCTCTGCCTGACTCTTAGAGAGGGGCTTTTGGAGAGTCCCCAGCCCCTAGGGATGTGGTGTGATCACAATCACTCCAGGAGATGGCAGCCTGACTGAAGGGCCCACCTGAAGTGGCTTCTCCAAGACAGATGTGGTCTGGCAGCTGCAATGAGATGTTTGGGGGTGCATACAAGGACATTTATGGAGGAGATCATTGAGTTGGATATCTCCAGGGAATAAATAATTAATGAGGGGTGTTTTTCACATCTATGGGGGCATGACAAAGTGACACAGGAGCCACCTCGAAGGAATTAAAGTTAGAACAATTTGAGCATCCTCCCAACTGAGTCTTTTGGAAAAGAGTCACAAAGGTTCATATCCTTCCCTCATGGCCTTCTCCCTGCCATGACATCCTTTTTCTGGCACCACAAAATGGTCTAAACCCATCTTGCATATTTTCCTGCCCTAGACTAAGGATCAGCCTTTTAATGGAGAATGGTATTTATTGAAGGGTATTTAGAAATCAAGATCTGTGTGAAGGATGTGCTCACTGTTACTGGGGTATCACTGCTTCTAGACACCTTTAATAGACCAACTTTGGAAATATAAAAACACATATTAAGAAACTACAAATTCATGCTGAAACCTTCAACTACAATCCCATGTCACAGTTTCTTCACACCTTCCCTCATTCCACAGTTAGAATTCTGGTTTCTGACAACATTGATATATTTACTCGTTTGCTCTACCTTAACATGCTCAAAATAGCTTCACACTCACCTCATCCCAACCATTAACAACAAATATGCTAAAAGGAAAGCAAATTATTTTTGCCCTTAGAATATATTCCACAAAGGGAGTACAGTAACAGTTAAAAGGCACTAAATCAGCTGGTCATGGTAGTGCATACTTGTAGCCCAAGTTGTACTCAGGTGAATGGGGGGGGTCACTTCAGTCCAGTACATAGAGACCAATTTGGACAACACAATGAGACCTTCTCAAAAACAAAAACAATGCCCAGGTGCGGTGGCCCACACCTTTAATCCCAGCACTCTGGAGGCAGAGACAAGTGGATCTCTGTGAGTTTGAGGCCAATGTGGTCTATATAGTGAGTTCCAAGCCAGCCAGTGTTACATAGTGAGGCCTTATCTTTTTTAAAAAATATTTTACATGTATGAATATATTGCTTGCATGTATGTAAATGTACCCATGTCATGCAATACCCATGGAGGTCATAAGAGGGTGTTGGATCCCCTGGAACTGGAGTTATGGTTGTTAGCCTCCATGTGGGTGCTAGAAATTGAACCCAGGTCCTCTGCAAGAGCAATCAGTGCTCTTAAGTGCTGAGCCATCTCTGCAGCCTCAGTGAGGCCTTATCTTAAAAATAAAGGCCGGGTGTGGTGGTGCATGCCTTTAGTCCCAGCACTCGGGAGGCAGAGGCAGGCAGATCTCTGGGAGTTCAAGGCCAGCCTGGTCTACATAGTGAGTTCCAGGACAGCTGAGGCTACAGGGAGACCCTGTCTCAAAAAGACCAAACAATAAAATAAATTAAATAAATAAAATAAAATAAATAAATCTGGCAAGACAGCCCAGCAAGTAAAAGCATTTTCTGCACAAGTATGACGACTCTGGAACACACAGTGGAAGGGGAAAACTGATTTCCAAACGTTGTCTTCTGATTGCCACACAAATAATATAAAGATACTGATTTACGGTGGGGCGTGGTGGCACATGCCTTTAGTTCCAGCACTCAGGAGGCAGAGGCAGGCGGATCTCTGAGTTCAAGGCCAGCCTGGTCTACCTAGTGAGTTCCAGGACAGCTGGGGCTACAGGGAAACCCTGTCTCAAAAAGACCAAAAAAAAAAAAAAAAAAAGAAGACACTGACTTATCTTGGGGCTGGAGAGATGGCTCAGCAGTTAAGAGCACTGGTTGCTCTTGCAGAGGACCCAGGTTCGATTCCCAGTAAACACATGACTGTTCATGACTCCAGTTCGAGGGTATCTTCTGACCTCCTCAGACATTGCACATGTGTGCACTTACACACAAGCAGACAATACACTCATACACAAAAAATAAAAATATTTTTAAAAGACCCTGACTTATCTTTTGTGTGCAATTTTATCATAGAAGCTCACTTAATTTTGTTATTCAATTGTAGCATTTGATCTTTTTTTTTGAAACTGTTTCATGTAGGCAAAGAAAATGCTGAATTCCTGATCCTCCAATTTCTACCTCCCAAATGCTGGGATTACAGCTGTGCTCCACGATGCCTACCCACCTTTTTCACTCTTCAAAGAAAATTTCTTTATTACTTTTATTTTATGTGTATGCATGTATTACCTGCATGTATATAAGTGCACCCATGTCCTGCAATACCCTCAGAGGACAGAAGACATCATTGGATCCCCTGGAACTGGAGTTACAGTTGTTAGCTGCCATGTGGGTGCTGAGATTCGAACCTGGGTCTTCTGCAAGAACAGTCAGTGTTCTTAACCACTGAGCCATCTTTCCAGCCCCTCAAAAATTTTTTGAACGTGTAAAATATTAGCCTGATGCAAAAGTCAGAAATACAAAAAAAGGTATATATTTCCAGGAGCTGGAGAGATGGCTCAGCAGTTTAGAGCACTTGCTGCTCTTCCAGAGGACCAGAGTTCCAGAGGTTCTGTTGCTATCTTCTGGCCTCCACAGGCACTGCACACATGTGGTGCACTTACATACAGGCTGAGCACTCATACACATAATTTAAAAAAATAATAAATAAGGGGCTGAAGAGATAGCTCAGCAGTTAAGAGCCCTGGCTGCTCTTGCAGAAGACCCCAGTTCTATTCCCAGCACCCATATGGTGGCTAACCACTGTCAATAATTCCAGTTCCAGAGGATCCAATGCCCTCTTTTAACCTCCACATGAACTACACAACATGGGTGCACCTACCTACATGCAGGCAATATACTGATACACATAAAAGTAAAATAGAATATTTTTAATTAAAAGAAAAATAATAAAATATTAAAAAAGAGCCAGGCATGGTGGCACATGCCTTTAATCCGAGCACTTGGGAGGCAGAGGCATACGGAGCTGTGTGAGTTCAAGGCCAGCCTGGTCTACATAGTGAGTTCTAGGCCAACCAAAGCTACAGAGTGAGATCCTGTCTCAAAATAAATGAACAATCAAAAAAAAAATGCCCTGCCCATGTCAATCCCCCGTGAGTACATGAATACATTAATTTCTAGTTGTTTATCCTTCCTGCCATTTTTATTTCAATAATTTTTGTACCTGTGTGTGTATCCTTTCTCAGTCTGTTTTCTGCTCTTTGATGAGACAGGAAAGCTAACCTAGTACTCCCTACGTAGCCCAGGTTGGCCTCAAATTCATGGTAAACTCCCTGCTTCGGCCTCTCAAGCACTGAGATTACATGGTGTGCCACCATGCCCATCTTTTGTTTTGGAGTTTATTTGGGTGTTTTTGGTGGTACTGAGGGTTCTACCACTCTGCTATATCCCAAGTTTTTCTCATTTTTAAAATTAGTTTTTAGGTTAGTATACAAAGTAGTGGGTTTTCATCATAGCATCTTCGTTTTTATGTGTTGTTTGAGAAAGGGTCTCACATTAAAATTTTCAAATATTTATTTTTTATTTTATCTGTATGAGTGTATTCCCTGCCTGTGTATAAGTGCACCTGTGTCATGTAATGCCCATGGAGATCAAATGAGGATGTTGGATCCCCTGGAACTGGAGTTACAGTTGTTAGCTGCCATGTGGGTGCTGGGAACCAAACCCAGGTCCTTTGCAAGAGCAGCCAGTGCTCTTGACCACTGAGCCATCTCTCCAGCTCAGGTCTCACATTTTAACCCAGGCTGGCTTGGGACTCACTATGATCCCAGGCTTGCCTCAAGCTCACAGAGATCTTCCTGCCTCATCCTCTTGAGTGTGGGGTTATGGGTATGAGTAAGCCTCCACATTTTTTTTTCTGACAGGGTATGTGACCCAGGCTGGCCTGGAACTTGCTGTACAATCCAAACTAAACTTAAGTTCAAGATCTTCCTCCCTCAGCCTCCTAGCTATCCAATAATTATCTATTGCTAATTCTGGTACAACTTTGTGTACATATTATTTATTTTGTGGAGTAAAAACATATAGGATTGTCAATTCAGCGCTAGACATGGGAACTTGTCTATCTTAGTTCTGTTTCATTCAATAATGCTACAAACCACCTACTGCATACACTGCATTGTCCCAAGTGTTGGGGATAGGGAGCTGAACAAAAGAATATGTACTAGAGACGGGCATGGTGGCACTAACCTGTAATTCCAGTGCTCAGGGGGTGGAGGCAGGAGGATCAGGATGAGTTCAGAGTCATCCTTAGCTCATATCCAGTTTCAGGCCAGCCTGGGCTACATGATACCCTGTAGAAAGAGAAAGAAAGAAAGAAAGAAAGAAAGAAAGAAAGAAAGAAAGAAAGAAAGAAAGAAAGAAAGAAAGAAAAAAAAAGAAAGAGAGAGAGAGAAAGAGAGAGAGATGGGGAAGGGAGGGAATATACAAAACAAGAACATAATTTTGCAGTATTAGAAATATTATGCAGAAAACTGAAATGGGCAAATCTGAAGAGTGCTTGGGGTGCTGTGTTACAATGCTGATTACAAAGGCCTCTGGGAGGTGACAATGAACTAAAATCTTTTTGATCCTTTTTTTTTGAGACAGGATCTCCCTGTAGCCACAGCTGGCCTGGAACTTGCTAAGTAGACCAGGCTGGCCTTGAACTCAGAGATCTGCCTGTCTCTGCCTCCCCACTGCTAGGATTAAAGGCATGTGCCACCATGCCCAGCTGTGAACTGAAATCTGTGTGTGTGTGTGTGTGTGTATGTGTGTGTGAACTGAAATCTTAATGGTAAGCAATCCATAAGAAAATTCAGGGGAGTGGGATGTGATGGCCCATACCTTTAATCCCAGCACTCAGAATGCAGGGGCCAGCCTGGTCCACATCATTAGTTGCAGGCCAGACATGGGTACATACTGAGACCCTGTATCAAAACAAAAAGGTTCAGGAATAATCTTACTAGTAGAAGAGGTAAGCACAAAGGGCTGGGAGCAGGCCACTCTTGCTCAGGAGCAGAGAAAAGGCCCCAGCAACTGTACTTTACAGAATTGGAAGCAGGCAGATGGCACAGCTTGGGGTAGAGAGCAAACTGGGAGCCATGTCACATAAAGCTCTTATAAACCACAGTGAAGACTATGGATTTTATTCCAAGTGTAACTGGAAAATTTTTTAGGGATTGATTGGTTGATTGATTCTGATGCTGGGAATCAAACCTAGGGTCTTGCAGTGCCATGTAAGAGCTATACCAAATGAGTTATAGCCCAACCCTCATCTTTTCTAAATTTTAAGGTTTTAAGCAGGGATGTGATCTATATTAGAAATTAGAAACTTGCTGGACATTGTGGCACACACCTTCAATTCCACCTTTGGCAGAGAGGAGGCAGAGACAAGCAAATCTTCGTGAATTTCAGGCTAGTCTGTTCTACGTAGTAAGTTCCAAGCCAGCCAGGGCTATATAGTGAGACCCTGTCTCAAAACAGATAAACCAGAGGCTGGAGAGATGGCTCAGCAGTTAAGAGCCCTGGCTGTTCTTGTAGAAGACCTAGGTTCAAATCCCAGCACCCAAATGGTAATTAACAACCAGCTGTAACTCCAGTTCCAGGGAATCTGATGCCTTCTGTCCTCCACGGGTCCTGCATGACATGGGTGCATTTAACATAGATGGAGGCTGTCCTGGTTTGTTTCTTCATTGCTGTGACAAAACACTGACCACTACCAACTTGGGGAGGAAAGGGTCTATTCAGTTTACATCTCCCGGGTCACAGTTCATCAGGGAGCTCAAGGTAGGAACTCAGGACAGGAACCTGGAGGTAGGAGCTGGAGCACAGGCCATGGAGGAATGCTGCTTA
>NW_008334861.1:3795506-3859836 GCF_000622305.1 Nannospalax galili | reverse complement strand
CAAAATTGACCCCTTGTCAACTTGACACACAAACACATCACTATTAAACCATAAGCTTTCCAATTCTTGTCCCCAAGATGTGTTAACATTAATAGCACAACATAAGACAGTACAACCTTAAAAATCCCACAGTCCTTAAAAAATCCAAACACTTAAAAGTCCATAGTCTCTTTTAAAAGTTTCTTAACTGTGGGTGGGCTTCTGTAAAATCCAAAACAAGTACTGTCTTATTCCAAAGGGAAGAATCGGGCACACCTAAGCAAAACCAAAGTCCAGCAAAGTAGCTCGAGGCTGGACATCTGTCTGGGATTCACTCACAATCTTCTGGGCTCCAAAGCGTACTGGCAGCTCTGACTCTGCAGTGCATAGCACTGGGTCTCATAGACCCAGGCCAGCTCCATTCCACACCTACTGCTGTCCTTGGTGGTCGTCCCATGGTCCCGGCATCTCCAAAAAGCTGGAGTTTCCACTGAAACTGAGGCTTCACCTTCACCAACGGCCTCTTTTTCCTTCTTGGGATGCAAAGGCCTCAGATTGTCTCCATGACTACTACAATCCCGGGATCTTAACTGTAACTGAAGCTGCACTTTTACCTATGGCCTTTCCTGCCCTCTCAGAGTGCCAAGCCTCAGCTGCTGTCTGTGACCCTTTCAGGCTTTCAACACCAGAACCATGCAGGAGACTCTTACACATTACCAAGTCCTGCTTCCAGGTTGAAATAGAGGTGCGGGTCCCCTTTGTGTGCGGACCCTGAAGAAATACCTCCCAGAAGACTTCACCACAGTGATGCTGGTCTGTTGTTACTTACAGCTGATCCTGCAGCCCCAGCTAACCAGCATCAATTGTCCCAGCAAAGCAAAGACCTTACTTCAGGTTCTGGTCTCTTCTTAATCACAGCTGATTCTTCAGCCCCAGCCGACCAGAACCCACAGATTCTCAATTCAAAATATCACACAAACAGCCCTGATAGTCACCGCTTCCCTTTGAAGCTTCACAAGCCAGGCCTCCAGTGTTCACAGCTCTTTCAGCAGAACTGTTCCAAGCTCCACAGCAACAAATTCTGAACACCCAACGTTGGGCTTTTCCAGCCCAAAGTTCCAAACACTTCCACAGTCCTCCCCAAAACACCAAGGTCAGGTCTGTCACAGCAATTCCCCACACTCTGGTACCAATTTCTGCCTTACTTTGTTTCTTCATTGCTGTGACAAAACACTCTGACCACTACCAACTTGGGGAGGAAAGGCTTTATTCAGCTTACATCGCCCAGATTGTAGTTCATCAGGGAGCCCAAGGCAGGAACTCAGGGCAGGAATCTGGAGGCAGGAGCTGGAGCACACACCAGAGAGGAACGCTGCTTACTAGCTCGCTCCCCAGGCCCCTGCTCAGCCTGCTTTCTTATGCAACACAGGCCTACCTGCCCAGGGGTGGCACCACCCACAGTGAGCTGGGCCCTCCTATATCACTCATCAAGAAGATGCCCCTCAGACATGGCCACAGGCCAGTCCAATAGAGGAAATTCCCCAACTGAGGCTCCCTCAACCCAGGTGTGTCAAGTTGACACTAAAGCTATCCAGCAGAGAGGCATAGCACTCATACACATAAAAATAAAATGAAAAAAGAGAGTTCTTTAAAAAACAGAAATTAGAAACTGTGTTTAGGGAGAGTGGGGGGGTTGGAATTGGTGAGGTCAATATACATTGCATACATATATGAAATTGTTAATAAGTGAGCAGAAGATTATAAAAAGAAACTAGAAAGTCTACTTTGTTGAGAATAAGCTATAGTCAAGTATAGAAAAAAAATAGGCTGGAGCCTGGTGTCCTGGCGCGCACCTTTAATCCCAGGACTTGGGAGGGAGAGGCAGGTGGATCTCTGAGTTCAAGGCCAGACTGCTCCACATAGTGAGTTCTAGGCCAGCTGGGACTACAGGGAGACCCTCTCTCAAAAAGACAAAAAAGCAAAAAAAGAAACTGAAGGCAAAGCTGGTCATGGCAGCGCACTTTGTAGGGAGAGGCTAACCAGATCCAAGAAGGTTTGTAGCAGAGCCATTGGGGTGAGAGCTAACCTCATGCTCAGGCGGCTTTGCCACCCGCCTGTTTGCGCAGGCGCATGTGGGGTGGTGGCCAGAGTGAGAGGTGGAGCTTCCGGAGCACTCTGCACTCTGCAGGCTCCTGGTTCCTGGCAGCAGCTGTGGAGGGACTGGGCTAGGTGGCCCGAGGGTGAAGTGAAAGGCGGAGCGGTGGCGGACATGAAGGTGGAAGACACGGGCATCGGCGACACGTCGGGCGGCGCTGATGGCCAGAGTGTCTGCTGCTCTCCCGGCGGTGCAGACACAGTGGCACTTGCACACTGTGGAGCTCACCAGATCGCACCAGTACCTCAAGCCTCCTGTTCCGGCAGAAACTCTAAGCCTTCCACCCAGAAGCTGGGAATCCAACCTCACAGATTGTATCCTACTCCACGCGCACAACTGGTGGCCACCTGCCTGTGGCGGGAAAAGGGGGAGTGTGGGGAGTTGGGAAAGAGCAGACAGGAGGAGGAAGGGAGCAGGGGAAGCTGCTATTTGGGGTATGTTGGCTGGGGGTGGTCTGTGCTTAAGAACAAACGTCTTGAGCACAGAAGACGAACAAGACGGTGGTGGGGAAGCAAGGAGGGATGGCCGGAACAGTGTGGAAGGAATAGCCTGGGGAGCTTAGACCCCACATGATTGTTTCAGGGGGCCTAGGAGGCAAAGTCCACAGCAGATGGTGCCTTTCCTGAGTCTCCACCAGCGTCCTCACGGTGCCTTTCCCGACCCCTTTGGAAGCAGAAATTGCCTATGGGTCCCTAGCTGCGGACACTGAACCGCACCAAACACTGGTGGGCAAGGAACTCAAAGTGAACGGCAGCATCCTGGCGGTGTAAGTGCTGGAGAAGGGTGGCATATGGGGTCCATTCTCCACCCAGGGCTGCTACCTTGGAGACCGTAAGAGACACACAAGGGTGACTTCTAAGGGAAAGGCATGATGCACTGGATCAGTCTCTACCTGAGGGATTCTCCAGAGTTTGGTCTAATGGATGGGATGCCCGAAGGGAGAGGAAGAGAGGGTAGGAGTTAACATTTCCAGGTAGATGTTCTCTTTTGTTTGTTGTTTGTTTTGTTTTGGGGGGACAGAGTCTACCTGTATGTAGCCCCAGCTGGCCTAGAACTCACTATGTAGACCAGGCTGACCTTGATCTGACAGAAATCTTCCTGCCTCTGTCTCCAAAAGGCTACAATTAAAAGCATGTATGGGGGGGCGTGGTAGCGCACGCCTTTAATCCCAGCACTCGGGAGACAGAGGCAGGCAGATCTCTGTGAGTTCAAGGCCAGCCTGGTCGACATAGTGAGTTCCAGGGCAGCTGGGGCTACAGGGAGACCCTGTCTCAGAAAGACCAAAAAAAAAAAAAAAAAAAAAAAAAAAAAAAAAAAAGCATGTGCCACCATACCAAGCTTAAAGTTAATGTTCTTTTTCTTCACTCATAGACACTGGACTTCTGAAGACTCTCGCCTCCTCCGAATTTCCATCATCAACTTCCTTGACCAACTTTCCCTGGTAGTGAACACTATACAACGCTTTGGGCCCCCAGTTTCCCGCTGAGCCTGGGCTGGGCAAAGGGGCTCATTTGCTCCAAAAGTGTGTCTTTCCCTAGAGCAAAATTCCTGAAGTGGTAGCTGCTACTAAAGTGTGGGGGCCTAGATTGGCCCTCAGGTACTTAGGATCCTTTTGCTTGGTCTGGTGTTTAATGTTGCTGAAAAAATAAAACTGTACTAATCTGCATATAAGCTTTTTAGCCTCTGTGCCTCTACATCTTCTTAACTTTTTCCTTATGTTGGAAGGGAGATTGTGGAATTCAGCTATTTATTAGTACAAGATAAGAGCGTTTTCCTAATATGTGAGTTCTTCACACAATCCCCAGCACTGAAAAAAAAAAAGATATTAGTACAAGGTATTTGAAGACAATTTCAGAAACAGAAGAACATTAATACTATGCGCATCTTCTCTTTCAGGACTCACTATTGTTCCCATTTTGGAAACTCTTGGTTTTAGAGTTTTATTAATATAGTAAATTTATAGCAATATCACAAGGCTCCACGTCTAGTTGAGCAGTTATTGGCAGTTAGGGAAGGGGAAGTCAGTTTTCTTCAGTGTTGTAGCCACTAGTAAGTTACCTATACTCCAGTAAATAACTACACACCGATGCTCATGTAAGCAACCCTAATTAAACTCAGTGGATCACAAAAGAAAGACATGAAAGTAGGAAGAAGCTGTTGGAAAGAAGGGGTTCCAAGGAAGAGCGATCAAGAGAGGGTAATAGGGAGTGAATATGATCAAAATACATTATATACACATATGAAATTGTCAAAAAAATTTTTTTTCAGACAAGGTCTCCTTGTAGCCCCAGCTGGCCTGGAACTTGCTATGTAGATTGGGCTCGCCTCAGTCTTACAGAGATCTGCCAGCCTCTGCCTCCCAAGTGCTGGGATTAAAGGCGCACACCACCATTCCTGGCATCAAAGAATATATATATTTTTTAATTTATCAGGACTGGAAAGATGACTCAGCAGTTAACAGCACTGGCTGCTCTTGCAGAAGACCTGAGTTTGAATCCCAGCACCCACATGGTGGTTATTAACAACCACCCATAACTCTAGTTCCAGGGCATCTGATAGCCTCTTCTGTCTTCTGTGGGCACTGTACAACATAGGTGTACTTACATACATGCAGGCATAACACTCATACACACAAAATAAGAATAAATAAAATTTTTAAAAGAAAAATAAGCCAGGCATTCTGGTGCACACTTTTAATCCCAGCACTTGAGAGGCAGAGGTAGGTGGATCTCTGTGAGTTTGAGGCCAGCCTGGTCTATATAATGAGTTCCAGAACAGCTGGGATACAGGGAGACCCTGTCTCAAAAAAAAAAAAAAAGAAAAAGAAAAGGAAAAAAAATAAGATAAATCTTTCCAGATGTGGTGGCTCAGGCCTTAATCCCAGCATTCAGGAAGCAAGACAGGTGAATATCTGTGAGATGGAGACCAGCCTGGTCTACATAGCAAGTTCCAGGCCAGCTGGCTCCGTGTATCAAAAAATTAAAATAGTAATAATAATGATAATAAGTCTTTTTAATTTTTTTATTGAGCTTCTATATTCTCATACAACAGTTCTCAATCAAACCCAGACCCCCTCCCCATTCATGCCCCCCATCCCCCCACTGGACCCGAGGCACTCCCCCACACATGGTAGGTCCTATCCAGTCAAGCATTATAAGATAAATCTTTAAGACAATTTTTGGAGACAATTTCTATCCAAGATGGCCTTAAGCTGGTCTCCCTATTTCAGCCACCCCAGTGCCTACACCCCCAAACTTGGATCACTTCTTTCTTGGTTCATATTTTATAGACAATGTATAAATGGGAAGAATCTCTTTTATAGTACTATTCATTCTCCCATTATGGTTCTAGTAGTCTTTTTTTTTTTTTTTTTTTTTTTTGAGACAGGGTTTCGCTATGTAGCCCTGACTAGCCTGGAACTTGCTAGTTGGACCAGACTGACCTTGAAACCATAGAGTTCTACTTGTCTCTGCCTCCAGAGTGCTGAGATGAAAGATATGTGCTGCTGACACACCCAACTATTTTATTATTTTTAATTACCTGAATGTGGGGGGTGGGTTATGTGCATGTGAGTGCCCATGGAGGCCAAGAGAGTTCCTGGAGCTGCAGGTAGTTGTAAGGTTTAATGTGCACGCTGAAAAGTGAACTTGGGCCCTCCAGAAGAACAATATGTACTTTTAACTGCTGAGCCATCTCTTAACAGCCCCCTGGGTTTGTGGGGGACATAGTATCCCCTGTAGCTCCACCTGGCCTGCAACTCCCTATATAGACCAGGCTAGACTTGATCTTACAGAGATTCACTGGCCTTTACAGTGCTGGGATTAAAGGCATGCTCAGCCCCCAACCCCTGATTTTTTTAAAGTTTTTATTTTTTGTCTTTTTTGAGACAGGGTCTCCTTGTAGCCCCAGCTGTCCTGGAACTCACTATGTAGACTAGGCTGGCCTCGAACTCACAAAGATCAGCCTGCCTCTGCCTCCCAAGTGCTGGGATTAAAGGCATGCACCACCACACCCGGCTAAAAGTTTTTTTTTTTATTAAATTTTTGTGTATTTCATACAGAAAGTCATTTTTATACCCCCCTCCTCTTTGGTACCCTCCCATAGCACCCCCACTGGAGTTCATACCTTCTATCGTTTGTGTTAGGGCCTATCATGTAAAGTTAGTTTCCTAGATGCCCCTCAGTGCAAGTTCATACACTGGGATCTAGTCAGCCTATCTAGAATCCCTCCCTTTAAGAAGATCAGCTCATTTTTACCCAGCAGTAATCAACCACCAATAATTCTTTGACTAAGATTGAGGCCTGCCATTCATTTCCACAGTTCTGTGCTGGGTTTTTGTCTGCTTAAGTTTGCATGGGTCTTGTGTATGCTGACACTATTGCTGTAGGTTCATATGAGTCCCAGGAACCTGTAGGACTATTTCCATATGGTCACGCACCTCCTCCCTGGCTCTTACAATCTTTCTGCCCCCTCTTCCACAATGATCCCTGAGTCCTGAATGGGTGGATTTTAATATAGGAGTCCTGTCCAAGGATTATTCTCTGCAGACTCTTATTCTCTGCGTTTTGGCCATCTGCGACCTTTTGCATACCTGGCCCTCTGTTGCATGAGGGAGCTTCATTGGTGAGACCTGAACGATGCATTAGTGTTCTCTTCATTCGTTGTTCTGTATTCCATGAGCCTTAGGTGTAGAGGTTGCATCCTAGATGTGCCACTTAGGCTTGGGTAATTCACAGATGATCTCTGTGTGTGACCAGTTTTGAAACTCTGTTAACTATCTCTGTCTCTTGAAAAAGAAGCTTTGATGGCCACCCCTGATTTTTATTAGACAAAGTCTCACTGTGTAGCCCTGCCTGACCTGGAACTCTCTATGTAGACCAGGCTGGCCTTGAACTCACAGAAAGCCACCTGCTTCTGCTTTTTGAATGCTAAAAGCACTTGGCCTGTGGGTTTCTTTTTTTGCCTCAAGGTTAAAAAGTACCCTGTTCTGCAGCTCTGGTTGCCTACACAAGACCTGCTTGCACAGTTAAGTCAGTCAACATTCTAGCACAGAATGGGAAGAGGTTTGTGAATTCTTGCCCATGTCTGAGGAACTGTAAACAGTGGATGGCTCTGTGGGAGGGAGAGTCAGTTTTAAGGGTTTAGCCTCTGGTAGGTTGACAAATTGCTCCAGTGGATAGCTCCACATCTAGGAACCAAACCAGGTCCTCTGCAAGAGCAGCCAGTGCTGTTAACCGATGAACCATCGCTCTTACCCCTAAATATGTATTTTAATAGCGTCTTCCCTTTGGCTTCTTTTCTGTAATTTCACAAGGGTGGATACTTTATAATGACTCTCTTGACCTGTGCCCTCTTCTGTCACGCTGGTTCTTTAGTTGTCTTTGAGATGGGTTAATGTGGCACAGGCTGGCCTGGAGCTTGTTGTGTAGCTGAGGCTGGTCTAGAATTCCTGCCTCCACCTCCCAAGTGCCGGAAGCAAGCTACCCTGTTTTATTTTTCTCGTGTGTGGTATACCATATGTGTATGTATGTATGTTCCCATGTATGTGGATGCACCTGTGTATGTGTGTGGAGGCCTGAGGTTGATGCTGGGACTCATATCACTCTCCACCTTATTCATTAAGGTGAGGTCTCTCAGTTGAACCCAGAGCTTGTTGGGTCCAATAGGGTTAGTCTGGCTAGCCAGCTTGTTGGGGGGATTTCCTGGCTAGCCAGCTTGTTGGGGATTTTTCCTTTTGAGCATTTGAATTACAAGTGGGTTGTCTAGGCAGCAGTAACATGAATTCTGGGGACCCAAACTCTGGTTTCCAAGTTTGCATGACAGGTACTTTAACTACTGAATCATTTCCCCAGTGCCACATCACCCTATTTTAAATTGCATGCTACCTTCTTCACATCTGCATCAGGTAACAATGATGGGGTAGTTCATAGGCAGGTGCAACACAATGACAGCTATAGTCCAGTGAGTTGCCACATCTTAAGAATTTTAGGTACAATTGAGGTCAGAAGAGGGTGTCGGGTCTCCTGGAACTGGAGTTATAGAGTTATGGATGGTTGTTAGCCACCATCTGGGTGCTGTGATTTGAACCCAGGTCTCTAACTTCTAAGCCATTTCTCTAGCCAAGGTACAATTGAAGCCACTGAAGTTTTTTTTTTATTTTTATTTATTCTTCCTTTTTTTTTTTTTTTTTTTTGGTCTTTTTGAGACAGGGTCTCCCAGTAGCCCCAGCTGTCCTGGAACTATGTAGACCAGGCTGGCACTTAAGAGATCCACCTGCCTCTGCCCCCCAAGTGCTGGGATTAAAGGTGTGTGCCGCCACGCCTGGCCTTATTATTTCTATTTTACGTGTATGAGTGCATTGCCTACATGTATGTGAGTGCACCTGTGTTGTGCAATGCCGCAGGGGCCAGAAGAGGGCCTCGGATTCCCTTGGAACTGGAGTCAAGGACAGTTCATAGCCACCACGTGGCTGCTGGGAATCAAACCTGGGTCCTCTGCAAGAGCAGTCAGCGCTCCCAACTGCTGAGCCATCTCTCCAGCCCTGCCACTGAAGTTTTTTTGTAAATTTTATTATTTTTATGTGTATGCATGTATTGCCTGCATGTAGGTAAGTGCACCCGTGTCGTGCAATGCCCGTGGAAGTCAGAAGAGGCTGTTGGATCCCCTGGAACTGGAGTTAGGACAGTTGTTAGCTGCCATGTGGGTGCTGGGATTCAAACCCGTGTCTTCTGCAAGAACAACCAGTGTTCTTAATCACTGAGCCATCTCTCCAGCCCTACCACTGAAGTTCTTAACACAGTGGGGACATATGTGCCTTCTATCTTACCATCTCTTTGCTTCTAAAACTAAGAATGGACTAAAGGGCCAGGAAAGCAGCAGGAAGATGGGCACATCTGGATGAGAGCAGTGGGGGCAAGAAGGAAGCAAATCTTCAATAAATCTTGAAGGTAGAGTCACCACGATTTCCTGGAGTGGCCTTGGCCAAGGTCCTCTTCAAATCCCCAGAAACCCTATAAAGAATTACACTTTTTCCAATAGTGGGAGTCCAGCTCATCCACAGCCCAACAGGTCTACCCACTTACCCCAAAGACAAAGCCACATTCTGACCCTATTTCCCAACATTTAATTAGGAAAAAACATTACACCAACAAAGAAAAAGTCATGCAACAAAAGAGAGGACTGCGGGTCGGGGACCAGAAGACAGGGCCAGACTCCTCAGAGGAGGCAGGAGACGCAAAACGGTAAGGCACTGCCACCTAGACCCTCAGAGTGGGCACACAACAGGGCAACTGAGGTGTCCAGGGCTAGTGCCTACAACACTGAGGAAGTTTGGCAGTAGGGCCATAAAGAGGACTCCAGAGCCCCAGGCCCACATCAGGCCCCAGCACAGCCTCGTTACAGTTCTCTCAGAAACAACAGGCCCCATGAAAATGTGGTCTGACTCCTGAGATGTCTGAAAAGGAACAATGGCCTGGCCTAGCCCAGCCAATCTGAGGGCAGTTTCAGGTGCATTGTCCCATCCCCAATGGTGCTGGCACTCAGGCTCTATTCTTAGGATGAGTGGAGCCTGCCACAGCAAAGGTAAGGTGCCAAAAGCTGGCAGTGTCACAAACGAACCAGGACAGGTGGCAGGGCCCAATCAAGGAGAGGGTCCATGAGGCTGGCAACATCCCATGGGGCACGCATATTTACATATGGAGAGCGAGGTGGAGTAAGGTTAATAAATAGGTGGATGGGGTGTACAGAGCAAGGAGGGCAGGGGCTCTCCTGACACAGGGGCACAAGGGCAAGAGGTTGGGGGGTATTGCTGCTGCTGGTGGGGGGGGCTTGGTCCTGTCACCTCCTTCCCCTGCAGGGCCCAAAGCAAGGCACTAATGAAGGGGGCCCAGTTGTCATGGGGGCATCTTGGCCTGGTGACCTCCCCGACACCAGATCTGGGTCTCAGCCCTGGGGACCCAGGCACTCCCCTGGCTGGGAGGATGGCTCAGAAGTGAGAAGCCCCCTCCTCATCAACTCCCCCCTTCAGCTGCTGCTAGACACCAGGCTGATGATCTGCTCCAGCTTCTGTCGCAGCTTGTGCTTCCGACAAGAGGCATCTCGGTCCAGCGAGGTGAGGATCTGGGGGAAGAGGGTCCACTGGAGCCAGACTCCAAAGCAGGGTCCTACTCCTGTGCAATTCCCTTGCTTCCCAGCTGGGCTCTTCTCTGCCCAACTCATGCTCCAAACCTCTCACCTCTCAGCAAAACTACCTACTTCTCCTTGACCAATACCCTCCAACTACTGAGCTTCCTGCTATCCATGGTTCACATGTGGACCCTCCCAAGAGTGGACTGCTCTTGCTGTTGCTGACTTCTGTTCCCTTCCAACCAATACTACTTTAGGGGCTCCAAGATCTCCCTGGCAAATCTGGCAGACCTGGACATTCCAGACTTTTAAACCTATGCAGGGGCCTCTCTTGGGCTGCAAGGCTGACTCCACCAGACACCCCTCCCTAGCCCTCTGCCAGTTCCCTCTCTCCTCTTGGACCTGAGGGGTACAGGACTCTGCTTGGCCCAATCTCCTCCTATAGCTCCTTGGTGAGCTCCTCAGCTCAGGGCTTTTATTTTTTCTGTGTTTATAGTGTATTTGTGTGTACAAGTGCGTATGTGGGTAAATATGAACACATGTATGGAGGCCAGAGGTCAATGTTGGGTGCCTTTATCATTCCACTTTATGTTTTGAGACAGGGTCTCTCACTGAACCCAGAGCTCACTGATTGGCTAGACTGGCAGACCAATGGGCTGTGGGGATTGGCCTATCTCTACCTTCCAAATCCTCTCTAGCGCTGGGGTTATAGATGCACGCCACCATATCTGCCTTTTTTACATGGGTGCTGGGGATTCAAATTCAGGTCTCCATGCTTGCATAGCAAGCACTTTACCAATGGAGCCATTTCCCTCAGCCCCCGATTAAGGAGCTTTATATTCTAACTATTGGCCCCAGATGTGTATCTCCATTCCAGACTTATTTTTAATCCATACTCCTATACCCAGCTGCATACTTGTCATTTTAAGTCTACTTAGCTGAAGAATAGTACTTAGCTCAGCTTTCCCAGGCTGACCCAATCAACCTTGGCAGCATCCCTGCCACCCATCCCAAGAGGGCTCAGCTTCCCCCAAAGGCTTCAGTACTTTCTATGGATGGCCTGAGTAGTTCTGAAGATTCCAGGTCTTTGTCCCCTGGCCTTTATATGATTGTTCTACCTACAGTCTTTCCAATTTGTTTTTACAGCAATGGACCTCATCCTATCAGCTGCTTAGGTGTAAGCCCTGCAGTCATCCTCGACTCCTCTTCTCCTTGTGGCAGACACCCAAACAGACCCTCAGACGAGTATGAATCCTGCTGTCCACAGCCTCATGTTCCCCTGTCTACTGGCATCTTTGACCACAAACTACACAGGACATGCTAATGGCTGGCCCCAGCCACCTCCAGCCTCACTCTTCACACCTTGGCCTATCCCTTCTAATTTTCTAACCCCCAAATTTTCATCCACTGGGAACTCTCTGCTCCCACCAGTGGCTTCTCTCCTGTGTTCCTCAAATCCCAGTGTCTAGGGAGATTTGTCATCTGTGCTGGCCCTGGGCCCAGACAAGGGAGGGACTATACATAAGCTACAAGATGGGATCTCTATCCTGTCTCCCCCACATCCTTGTATCATTCCTAGACCCATCAACCCACCTGCCTTTGCCCCCTACCCATACCCTCAGAATCATGCAACTGGGGGTTTGTGGGGTATACCAACACACCTCCTGGCGGTACTTGGTAACATAGAAATAGAGCTCGCTGAGTGCACTTAGGACATTGAAGTCACTGGCATGGAGGCGGGACTGCTCCACTAGGTAGGCATCCATGTCCTGGTCACTGATGGACGCCATCTTTGCGATGTCTCGGTAGTACCTGTTGAGACCCTAGGTAAGTCAATCACGCACATGTTGAAAAAGCCAAAACTCCTGTCTTCAGTGTTTGGCCAGCCTCTGGAGCTTTTTCTTATATCTGACCAGCCTCAGACTGCTTGCCTAGGCATGGTAGCTCCTGCCTGCCATCACAGACAGCAGTCTCCCCATGCCCACCTCTCCACCCAGCTCTTGTAGTTGGGGATGTCCTTGGCATAGAGCAGCTTGTTGGAGGGTGAGTCCTTGCCCAGGCGGTGCTCTGATGTGGAGCAGGAGTCCATGAAGGTCTGGGCCACCACTGACAGGCAGGCGTCTGTAATGCTGTTTTTATGGATGTCGAAGACGAACTGAGGGTTCTTGATCACATTCACCCAGAAGCGCAGAGGCAAGCTGAACAGAGGGACGCACACTCTAGACTCCTTAGTGGCCTTATGGGCCTCATTCCCCCCACTGCCCTCCTTCACACCTTGTTCCTGTCTGGCCAGCTCATGTCCTGAGGTGACAGGAGAGACACATTTAGGGCAAATGGCTTTTTTTTTAAGTTTCTGGTGGACTCAGGCAATGAGAAATAAGAATACATGTCCCGCCGGGTGTGGTGGTGCACACCTTTAATTCCAACACTCGGGAGGCAGAGGCAAGTGGATCTCTGCGAGTTCAAGGCCAAGCTTGGTCTACATAGGGAGTTCCACGCCATCTGGGGCTACAGGGAGACTCTGTCTCAAAAAAAGACCTAAACAAAAACCAAACAAAACAAAAAAATAGATGTCCTTTTGTCCTTAAAACCCCTGCAGCTTCCACTGTGTCCACATGTGCCAAGCCACCATAACTCTACTCTGTACAGGGCCCTAGAGAAAAACGGCCACATTCCAGTGCTAGACTCACTACCCACTTCCAACCTACACACCCAAGCAACAGCCACCTTCTGCAGACTCACGCTCAGTCCCAGACCAAGTCATTGTTCCATCCCTCCTGCCTGGAAGGCTATTCAGCTGCTGGTTACCCTGCCTCCACAGGCTCTGGGGCTTGGCCAAGTCACCAGCCTCTGCCTCCCACCTATCCTCAGAGAAGCCAGCAGCTGCCAAGCACAGGGAGGTACCAGTTGCTCTTCCAGGTGTGGCGCACATCAGGGTCACTGATCTGGCGCTGGTCGGCCTGCTCATCCAGGAAGTCGAACATATATTTGATGGCCAGAGGTAGGGCTGAGCCCCGGTGGGCTGTGCTGAACACAGTTTCAAAGAGATCATCCACAAACTTCTGCAATGTACCCTATGGGTGACAGAAAGGGAACTTGGTCAGTTAGTTCCCCAAACCCAACAGACAGGGGCAGAAAAGTTCAGTAAAGAGGAACTTCCCTGAAGGGCCAGAACCCATGAAATAAACCTGCCCTCAATCTCAAGCCCAGAGGTCCTAATGCAAAGACACTGAAAAAGTAGCCCCTGTCCTGCAAAACCAGGTCAGCTCAGGGCCAAGACTAGGCTAGGTGTTTCGGCAATGCCAAAGGGCCCAGGGCAGGCTCATACCTTGGTAGCCAGCAGTCGTGTCAGATATATCTCTGAGACCATCTTACTGCCACGGTCCCCCTCTCGGTGATCAGCATGGTCATGGTTCTTCACCAGGTGCCACAACTTGGTGCCTGCCTCCTGGTCAGGTGTGAGCATGGGTGCTCGGGAACGGAGGCTATCTGGGCTACTAGCAGCACGGAGCAAGCTCTCTAGGGCAGAGGACCAATGTGACCTTTAGGCCCTTGCCATTACCTACCCTCTTGCCCCACTCCGTCCTGGGAGCCCAGCAGCCTTTGGGGACCCATCTACTCTTGCCACCCCTCTTTGCTATGGTCTACAGAATTGGAGACCACTCAGAGGCCCAACCCACAAAGGCTTTCAGGGTCAAGCCAGGTACTAAGAGCTTCCCAGGATGGCTTATATAGCTTTAAAGGGCACAAGACAGGGTCATCAGAGGCCACCATGCTGAGGATACCTACCGTATCGGCTGAGGGAACGGGTGAAAGTGAAGGAGTTGGCCATGTTATAGGCAGACACTTGTTTGGGCACCAGTGCCACTAAGGAACCATCTGTCACCTGGAGGTCCCAGAGACAAAGAAGGAGCAGTGCAGGAAGCCAAGGGGCCACTGCCCACCCAGATACTTCAGTTCGCACATGCATGGCAACATCTAAAACCCTAAGAGGAGGGCTCCTGAGTACAGGGACAAGGGTTGAGATGAACTGGAGCCACCGAGCCTAGGTGGGCCTGGGATTAATAATCTCCTAGCTCCTCACCTGGTAGTGGGCTAGTGAGTTGACTCTTTTCCAGTCACACTCGATCTTTGTAGTGACGTCCTCGTCCTGGAGGATGATGCGGGCCATGCGGCCCTGGCGCCATTCTGCAGGCCACAGTCAGCCCTTAGGGGCATTCCCCTCAAGGCCTCAGGCCCACTCCTCTTAACGAACAGAGCTCAGGTGCAGAGTTTGAGAGCCCCCTGGGACAGGGTGGATAGGTGAGGGCCAGGAAGAGAGGGAAGAGCCTCACCCAAATCCATGTCTTCAGCTTTGGGTCGCTGAGAATACGGGATACCCTTGTACACAGTATCCAGCAGTTTGTCTTTGGCTTGAGTGATGCTGTCACAGTTCAGAACCTTCACTGGGACCTGGGCACTACCCTCACTCTCTGGGCATATACAGTGCAGGGTCTAAAGGTGAAGGAACCCCAGCATCAATCCTGAGCAAAGCTCCTCTACACCAGTCTCCTGACCACTTGGCCCCATGCTCACCAGGGTCTTGTAGTCAATTTGCTGCCGGATGAGCTTGTCCTCACTCAGGGAGTAGCGGGCCTCGCCTGTGATGGCATCAATGGGGCCTTTCTCCATCTGCTGCTTGATGGCGCAGTATAGCAAGAAGAGTGGCTCCCCTGCGCACTCCTGCAGCCAGTGTTAGGGGCACAGCTGACTGCCTGCCTGGCCCACCAACGAACTGCACCAACCCCAAGACATTCCTCCCCTGTTGCCCAGCCCACCAAACACACCTTCAGAAACTTATGCAGCAGAAATGTAAACCAGTTGGTGAGCATCTTCTCGGCCACTGACTCAGTCCTGCAGCAGGAGATGGATGCTAAGGGTGGCCTGGCAAGGGTGGGGCTTGAACAGAGGGTGGGACCAGCAGCAGGCAATGGAGGGATGGGCTGGAGGCAGAGTCAAACAGGAGAGTCACACACCTGCGCAATAGCAGCTTTGGGTGGTTCTTGCTCTCGAGATTTTTCTCTATGAGGTCTGCCAGCAGCTGCTTGAGGAGCCCAGTGGCATAGTCAAGCCGGCTCTGCAGGGCCACCATGGTGAGTGAAGCCACAGTGCCACGGTCACGCATGGAAAAGCTGCTCTGTGCCTCCAGAGTGTGGATGAAGGTGAGCAGGAAGGCGCGGCTATGTAGCAGCTGGCCAAATAGGCGCAGGGCCTTCTCCACATTGGGGGGAGTCTGTGGGGACCAGGGAGTTTCAAAGGGTGGGTGGGGTGGCTCTAGTGGAAACAGGGCATGGACAGGCTGCATGGTGGGCGGGGGGGGAGTGGCTCACATCCAGCTCCTTGAGCACAGGGTGGGCCTCAATGCCAGGGAAAAGCACCCGCACAGCATAGGTCCGGTAATCCAAGAAGGGAATCTGCACACCATCCATGTGGTTTGTCAGCTCATTAATGTCTGTCTGCAGCTCAGCAAAAGCTGGGGAGAAGCAGGGTGGAGTGAGCTGAGCAAGACGCAGGGAGACCCCTCAACTTTCATGCATTGTGGCACACCCTCTGCTTCAGGCACCTTCCTTGCACTCCAAGGCCACACGGGACTCTAGGTTGTCCATCTGTAGCTGGAGCCGCTTGAGTGTGCGGTCTGCATCCTGAGTCTTGCGCTTGTAGGCGACCAGCACAGCAGTGATGGCCAGCAGCAAGACTCCGCCCCCTGCTGCCAGCCCCACCATTGCTGGCAAGGTCAGCGCCCGATCAGCTGTGATGTGCAAGGTACCCAGCCAGAACTCCAGGCCTCCCACCAGAACCTGTAAGGGTAGACTTGAGGTGAGCCAACTCCCATGCCCACCCAAAGCCGCCCTGGTGGTCTCCCAAGCCCACACTCACCATGACAGGCTGCCGGCCAGTCTGGCTGGGGGAGTCACATAGAAGTTGAGTGTCTGAGACAGTGAGTGCACATGGCTGTCCTCCGATGAGCACTGTGTAGTTGAGGCGAGAGCTGCCAGCTGCAGCAGGAATCAGGTTCTTGCCCTGGTAGTGGATGACCCCCACAGTCAGTCAGGCTCCCCAGCTCTCTGTCCCTCCACTCCCTACCCTATCCCCAGCACCTTCAGTACAACATGCGAGCCAGGTTTGACATCCAGCACACCAAGTGGCTCAAAGCTGGGGTCAGGGTAGTAGGTAAAGGAAGAACGATTGAGGGAGCGGGCTGTCTGCACGTGGTCTAGCAGGAAGCCAAACTCATCAGGGTGCTCGCCTTGGGCCCGAGGCTGAGGACGGCCAAGGAAGATGCCAGGGGCTTTACACAGCATTGCAGTGTCATTGATCACCTGGCATGTCTGTGGAGAGAACAGTAATCACCCAGGGCATAAAGCCATGAGTAAGCAAGGGTGGGGCAGGTTTGGGGAAGTTGCTACTCACATTGGTGGTCTCGATGCCACGGTACTTGGCCCGTACCCGGGGCTCTTGCACCGTCAGCAGATGGGTTCCACTCACAGTGATGGCGGTGCTTCCACTGCAGAGAGGGGTAAGGCTTTCAGGTTCCCTCTCCCATCTAGCCCTGTAGGGTTATCAAGGTTCTCCAGAAAGCCCAAGGCCTCTGACACTGCATCATCCAGGATGAGGCAGGCTCTGTGCAGTCAGGCACAGATCTGTGCCCCCTACTGATGATAGAGTTCAGGCTTAAAGGAGGAATCACTTGATGTCCAAGGTCCCAATAACTAGGTGAGGCTCCAGGAGAGAAGCTCAGGGACCCAATTCAGTCCTTAACCCCATTCTCCCCAGGGTCTCACTTGATGATACTCCAGGTGGGCTCAAGATGAGTAACAGTAGGGTCCTGAGTATAGGTGTAGATGACTCCAGGGCTGGAGATGTTGGCATGGTCGATGGCAAGGGTGATGGGGGCCTGACTGGGGCCCAGGGTGGAGACAGGTGAGATACATACAATTGCCTCAGCGTCTCTCCTACATGGGTAAACAGGGAATCTTGAAGCAGGCAGTCTGGCACCTTCAGCCACCTCACCTCATAGCCCTCCACACAATAATAGCTCAAGGCTATTAGTGCCCAGGCCTACCTCACGAACTGGCACTCGCCATCTCTCACAATCACTGTGACCCTGCTGCCAGCATCCAGAGAGGTTCCAGAAATGGTGAGCCGAGTGCCCCCAGAAGCTGGGCCCCGAGTAGGGTTCACACGGTCAAATGTTGGGCTCTAGGAGAGAAGCAGTCCTGAAGGAAGGGAGGAGCCAGCCCTGTCTGAGGGCCACTCCACATTCCCATAGATAGGACAGGGGAAGACTGGGAAAGGGGAAGGAGGTGGCAGGCTACGCACCACAAAGCTATACAGCTGCTGGGACTGTGTGCGGAAGTCAGCGGAACAGTCACCTACACAGAGCTCAGCAGGTCCCGGTGCTGGGCTGGGCACTAGAGACTCTTCCATCTCACATACGATCCTAGAGGTCAGAGAAGGTCAGGGCCAGCCATGGTGCACAGGGATGATATGCCCACGTGACCACACTCACCTCTCAGCACTGACGTATTCAGTGGGGATGGAGTTGCAACGCACACCAGCTACTCGCAGGCCAACCTCCCGGGAAGTGAGGCCCAGGTTCTCACCCACAATGGTGACCCGGGTGCCTCCCTCCTTGGGTCCCATGAGTGGATAGATCTGCAGGATAAGAGGTGAGACATTTGGCCCAGGCTCATGTGAGCCCAGGAGGCAAGGCAGGGTTGGTGGGGAAGACTAACCTGGGTGATGCGGGGATGGCTGCACCGGGCACCCTTCTGATTTGGGTGCATCCAGTTGCTCTTGGGGGCTGGGCAGTGGGCCCGTAGCTGGCACCTGTGCTCCGATATGCACCAGCCACAGTTGAAGCGGGGATCAGCCTTGAGGCACAGGCCACAGCTGGGCCGCTGGGCCCAGCACTTGTATAGGAGGGCTGCAGGCACAGGGTACTGCTGATGGGGCAGGTAGTGGCAAAGAGGTGGGAGGTTCTACAGCCTCCAGACTTGCCCCCAGCAGTGCCAACCCTGACCCAGGAGCCATGCTCTTTGGCCCTGCATTACCCCTCACCTCGGAAACTGGGAGGCTTATCGATGGGGAAATCTCCGTCCCAGACCACAGAGAAGTCCAGTTCTGTGTCACCAAACTCATCACCTTCATAGGAATACTACAGAAAACAGAAACACATGATCACAGATAAGATGAGCAAAACCTTCCCTGAATGCAGGAATTCTGACAAGAGACTCAGATCCCTGCCAGGGCTATCAGAGGTTTCCAGATGAACTGGGCATAGACCAAAACCATCCCTGTCTGTCCCACCCTGGGCCTCACCGAGGCATTCTGGCACTGTACACTGCTACTGTTGAAGCGCACAGCAGGCACTCGCTGCTGCCGCCCCTGTACACGGACCACACACTCATAGTTCTTCTGGCCTGACTGAGGTTGTGGTAAGTTCTTAGCCCGCAGGGTAAGAGGCTGCATGACGCCCACGGGGATCAAGAGGTCTCCTCGTGGTAGAATCTCAGGGCAGCCCTGGGAGGAGAACACCTGTCAGAGGCACACTGCCCACCATACTTCTCCAGGTCCAAAGAAACGGGAGCTCAAACAGAAAAGCAAGAGGCCAGCCCCCAAGGAGCCCAGCCCCCTTGGATCACGTGGGACCACCTCACCTCAGGGCTGTGAACCCTGCCCTCCTGGAAGGAACACTCCTGTGGGTGGCTGGTACACACATGGCGGTACTTACACCAGTGACAGGGGTAAGGGCTGCCGACGCAGGACATACACCTAGAGGGGAAGTGGCTTCAGAGACACAGAGAAGACCACACTGCCTTGTACCACCCTCCCAGAGGACACACTGGAGAAGAGATGAAGAAGGCTGGAAGGTCCTGCCCAAGGCCTACAGTGCACATCAGGAATGCACAGAAGTGGGATTAGAACAGGAAGACCCAACAGCTCATCCATGAAACCCCAGAGACTGACACCTGTGGGTTTTTTTAATATATTTTATTTATTATTTTTATTTTTATGGTATGAGTGTATTGCTTGCATGCATGTGAGTGCACCCGTGTCGTACAATGCCTCGGAGGCCAGAAGAGGGCATCATTCCCTTGGAACTATAGGATTGTTAGCTGCCATGTGGGCACTGGGTTTTATTTTTATGTGTATGAGTGTATTGCCTGCATGTATGTGAGCGCACCCGTGTCATGCAATGCCTCAGAGGTCAGAAAAGGGAGTCGGATTCCCCTGGAACTGGAGTTAAGGACGGTTCGTAGCTGCCATGTGGGTGCTGGGACTCAAACCTGAGTCCTCTGCAAGAGCAGTCAGTGCTCTTAACTGCTGAGCCATCTCTCCAGCCCCCACCTGTGGGTTTTATACATCCCAAAGCATCTATCTGTCCCCAGGGCTAGGGACAGATGCTGGACCAGATACTCACGACTGGAGGGCACTGCAGTTGTAAAAGACAAAGTCAGCCCCAGCAAACTTCATGCCAGTCTCCTTGGAGAACAGCTGCAGTCGCACAGTGCGAGTAGCCCCTGCAGCAAGTCCGATGGCCATCACCAACCCGCCTTGGAATCCCACCCTGCCCCACCCTACCAGATGGCCCTAGCCCACTGACCATGTCCCCTGGTAAGAGCCTGGAGCTCCTGAAGGGACGGTGAAAGGCAACGTAGCTCTCCAGAGGGCAGCAGGACAGCTTCACTCTCTGTCACCTCCTCAAAGGCACAGCTGACACCAGCACTGAGGTCTGGCACGTTGCGCATGGCTACAGTCAGCTGGGGGAGGCAGAGGGCTCAGAACAAAGCGCACCACCCCAATGTAGCATACATGGGCTTAAAAGCACCCTCTATGTCACTTACCTGCACCCCAGGGGATGTCACTGACACATTGTTAGGCCGGACCCGCACCTGTACACATTTGCTCAGCTCCTCTGCAAAGCCATGTGGGGCAGAAGCACCTGGACAGGCCCCTTCTCGACAGCACCTGCAGAGGGACAAACCAGAGTTGGTCCCAGCACTGCCCTAGCAAGGCCCAGGTGGGGGTACAGTAAGAGGCTGGGGGGGTAGGGGACAGCCTACCCAGCTCACAGTGCCAGGCAACAGTGTGCCTTGGCCTCATCCCCTGGGATCCAAGGGACGTCACTCAGGGTAGAAGCTCCGCTCATTAGCTGAAGAAAGTGGAGGAGGGAGGGAGAGGGATGCTCAAGGCATGGCTAGGGAGAAGGGGGCAGGTGGGTAAAGGCAGGCACAGCAAGTGTGGCTGGCTCCTGTCCAGCTGGCAGGGCCCTCCTAAGTCCTTCTGTCTCCCAAGATAATGGCCCCAGGGAGCCCGTTGCTGCCCCACGTCCCACACCCACAGCCCTCACCTGTGCTGTAGCACACACCAACCACAGTGTGGGTCCCCCGAGCCCAGGCATGCAGCGCAGCTCAGATACTGCTCACAGGTCTCCACCGGGAGCTGGCTCACCTGGGGACAGCCACATCAGCACCCAGCCCACCCCTGCCCCACCACCCACCACCACCCATCGCGGGCCCACCTGCTTCTCACTCAGGAGGTAGATGTGCCGGTGGTCAGGGCTGAAGAGTAGGTCTCGGAGTATGGGGCTGCCCTCCACCACAGGGACTGTCTCATACAGCTGGGCATCCTGAGAGCCATCAACCCGCACCTGAGCCATAAGACCAGGGCAGAGGGATGACAGGTTAGCTTCGTGCCATCACAACCCCCTGCATCCACAGCATCCTTTTCAACAAGGCACTTTCTAGGTTGTAGCTGAGCTAAAGTGAGGGCTACCTTGAGCCTAGCACTCAACCTGCAGGCCCATGGCTTCAGCAGCCACAGCTTCAGGCCAGGGAAAGCAGAGTGCAAAGTTGGTTGCCTTGGAATCAGGCAAAAATGCTGAAGGTAGGTGGCAGAGGGCCCATCCAAGGAGCAAGACTCAGCTCTTGGGGCCTAACCTGGGAAGTCCCTCTACCCTATCCAGAGTCTTCCAGGGCTCATGTACACATTCTGGCTCACAGCCCTTCTTTCTGTAGTACAAAGAATGTTCCCATCCCCATAGACCAAGGGTTCCAAGACCTACCTTCTTCAGACTACCGCTGCGTGTACCAATGAAGACCACAGAGTGCTGGTGATAGGTATAGGCAGCCACACTGGCCATGCCATCAGTGCTGTCAGCCAGTAAGGGCAGCCCCTCAATCACATGGAGACCACCCAACGGCTGGTTCAACACCAACCCACAGAAGTTTCCATTGATCTGCATAGGCTGGTGACACAAGAGGGAGCATGTGAGGGTCCAAGTGAAACAGGTGCTATCAGACCCCAAGTTCTCTAAGAGAATGGGACCTGGAAGACACCGCCCTAAGTCATGCCTGACAGCTTGCCCTAGACCCCCACAGGAAAATGGGACTGGATAGGAAGAGCGGGGAGAGGAGAGAGAAGACTGAGCCTGCAAGACTCAAGATGGAGCAAGCAGGAACAAGGTGGGAAGCGATATAGGGACAGGAAGAGGAAGGTGGCAGTATACAGATAGGACACTGGCTAAGACATAAGAAGACAGGAGACTCTTAAGAAAGGAAAAAATGAGGGCTCAGTGGTTAAGAGCACTGGTTGCTCTTTCAGAGGACCTAGGTTCGGTTTCCAGCACCCACATGGTGGCTAACAACTGTCTATAGCTGCAGTTCCAGGGGATCTGGCACACCCTCTTCTGACCTCTGCCAGCATTGCATAACACGAGTGCACTTACATACACGAAGGGCAATACACTCGTTCACATAAAATTTTTTAAAAATATTTTAAAAAGAAAGGAAAAAATGGGTATCAGAACTAAGGTGACACCCCCGGGACTCTGCCAAGCCTCGATGGCCAGTCCAGTCAAGGGACAGAAGGCCAGTGGAGCTGCTAAGTTTCGCACAGAGCTAGCAGGGTAGGCAAGGGGCTCACAGTGTTGATGCATAGCAGCTCCTTATTGAGCAGCCAGGGGAGGGCCAGCGTGCCCTCCCCACGGTAGCATGACTGGATACGGTGCCGGATGTGGGCATTGATATTGCTGAGGGTGAAGAGGCAGAGGATGGTCTGCCGAGGTGGGCTGGCTCGATTCTTCTGGCCCTGAGAGAAGATGGTGAAAAGGACATCCTCGTCGGCTGGTATGCCCAGGGCCTGGGCCAGCAGCAGGCCAGGCTTGGCCAGATGGGCACTCTGTACCAAGCGGTACTCAACACCACGCCAGGAGCAGCCAATGGGGAACTCTACATATGAGTAGAACTCTGAGTCCCCTGCACACATGCGCACGATCTTGGACGTGAAAAATTTCTCGCCTGCCGTATCCAGCAGCGTCTGCTGGGTGTCCAGCTGCAGCGTCAGGAAGTACACGAAGGAGGCACTGACAAAGCCATATATGTAGTAGATGTCAAAGGCAGGGTACAAGGACAGTGTGTCTGAGGGAATCTTGATCTGAGAGGAGACAAACTCATCTTGGTACACCTGGGGAGTAGGGCAAAGTAAAGTGTGGAATGAAGTCTGGGGCTTGCTCCCCACTCCACCCTGACCTCCCAACCCTGCTCTAACAATGTGGTCTACCAGGGGCTTCCCTCATGGTCTCCCACCTTCCCTGCCCGGACAATTACAGGAACCCACATGACAGACAGCAGGCTTCCCACAGGTGAACTCTGCCTATCTTCCTGTCCTCAGTAGCTGGTCTACACCTCTGTGACAGTGAAGCACCACAAATCCCCCCTCTTCAACCAGGGCTTTACCAAGGAATGGGACTGAAGGAAACGAGTGGATAAGGGTCAGGCTCAGAAGAGGCAGGGGAAGGAGGGCAGAAGAGACAGGCATGGCTCACCCACCAGACTGAACATATCTGCACTGTCCTCATCGTCGATGAGCTTGCGAGAGCTCAAGGTAGGAAAGTACTCAGACTTGCCATCAACAGCAGTGCCCACAAACAGCTTGCTAGGCCCATGGCCTTGCTCCACAATGACGCCAGCCATGGAGTCAGGCTCCTGGGCCCCTGACAGGTAGTGCTCCTTGCGGTGGTGGGGCTCACCCAACTTGAAGAGGTCATCCAGGCGTAGGAACTGGCAGATGCCCTGCCAGATGCTGCCACAGGCCACCAGGCGATGGGCTGCATAGTCTATGAGGAGCAGCTTGTTCACATTGTCCATAGGCACCAGGTGGTGGGCACATACACGCATGCTAGGGGGCGGATAGCAGCGAGCGTTGTCTTCAATGGGCCCTGTGACATGTGCCCGCAGCTCAGTCAGGTTAGGAGCCAGCTTGAAGACTCGGTTGACTGCACCCACAAATACCTCCCCAGTCACTCGGTGCACAGCTAGGTGGGTCAACGTGGTATCTGTTACCACAAAGGTACGGAAGGGCCTGCTGCTACCCAGGCACCCTCCTATGGTGAGGAACAGCAGCCGAAAAAGGCAGACAGTGGGCATGGCCAGCAGCTATTCCAGGGACAGGCCTGAGGAGAGAGCAAGTGCAAGTCAGAGGCCCCAAGCCCAGCATGCTCTCCCTCCTCTTGCCCTGCCTGGCCCAGGGTCCCTGGCAGGCTACACTCCATACCACAGGGGACCAGGGCCACTCCCCCAACACCATGACAGAGCCCCAGATGGTGACTGAGGCTGGGACAGGGGAGGGGCCTCTGATAGGGGGACTGAGTGAGTGGCAAGTACAGGCAGGCTTGGGGACCATCAATCATCCCCCACCCCTCGCACTGGAAAGAAGCCAGGAGGCCTTGCCTCAGCTGGGCCACACCCAAGGGGGCAGCAGAGCCAGATGCTTGAAAAGATGAAGTGAGAGGCCCTCCCAGAACTGAGACCCAAACATTACATCCCTGGGCTGAGCACAGCCAGCAGTATAGAGAGCTTCCACAAGGAATCCCCAGACCCCAGATACCCCATGCCTGGGAAGGAGAAAGGCAGGCAGAGAACAATCACAAGCTAGGAGAGGGGTGGGGATGCTTCCCCAAGTGACACCAACAACAGGAGTCCTGGGGCAAAACTCTGGAGAATCAAGTCCTGAGGCTGGTTTCAGTGCCACCACATCTCCTGTTCCTGGCCCCAGGTGCTTCCTCCCCCAAGGGCCTTGGCTGGCTATCCAGGAGTCTGCTGTCTGGCCTCCGGGCTGCAACACAAAGCCCAGACGCATAGGGAGACAGACATAAGTCAAGCTTTGCTTAGGCACCAGTAAACAGATGCTCTGGCAGGCCTGTGTTGTTTTCCCTGAAGATCCAGAGGTTAGCCAGGGAGGGGTCGGGGCAAAGGGAGCTTCCCCAACCCTTGAGAGTCGGAGGAGCCTTGTGTATAGGAAGCAACATCCCAAAATACAGTTGAAGCTTGGGGATATGGGGCCCGGGACCACAGGGATAGGGTCAGTGTTGGCACTTCACCCCCAGGCCACACCCAGCCAGCCCCAGGCTGCAAAGACAGCAGAGCAGTGTCTCAGCAGCCAATGGGGCAGAGCTCAGTGTTACCCAGTCAGTGCCCAATCCCCAAGGGACACAGGAGGGATTTAGCAAAGGAGGAGGGGTGTGGGAAACCAAATCATGAAGTCACAGCACAGAGAAAGGAAAACAGGCATTTTCGAGAATAGGGAAGAAGCCCAGCTTAAAACAGCAAAGTTTCAGATCAAATTGATCATTTCTCTAGGGCTCTTTTGTCAGGTCGGCATCCCAGACCCGGAATCCAACAGCCAAGAAGAAAGGACAGCAAGAGAGAAAATCGGCTGCATCCTGCGCTCACCTCCTTTACGTCTTGCAGAAGGAAATTGAGGAAAAGGCCAGAGACAGGTTGGGAATGAGACCTGGAGAGTCCTGATTTGCAGCCCAGGACCCCACCCCTGCCCCCACCTTTAAGTGGCAACCTCGGGCGCACCCAGCCCCTCTGCTAACAGCCCTGCCAGCAGAGAACACGGTGATGAGGAAAGCTCTATATAGATACTGGGTCCGAAGCCCGCTCCTCCACAATGCTTTCCACTGTACCGCGGGCCCAGCCAGCCCTTCCCCCATCAGGGGCACCCTTCGGCAGACCCGCGGGGACCTTAGTGGATGGAGGGGCAAGAGCAATGCTTAGAGGCGCTGCACCTCAGCTACAAAAGGGTGATCTCCTATCGCTCCAGGGAGCTATGCTCCACTTAGTCTTCCCTTCGCGCTCGGGGCACTGAGCACCCTGCACGGGGCTCGACGGGCAGGAACAGGGCCTGACCCCTCTTCCGATCTGGACCCCCAGGCTGTCAGAGTCCCAGCCACCGAACAGACCGCTCACGCACCGCCTGTAGGTATGGCAGCCACCTACCTGCCCCTCCGCCGCCGCTGACTCGGGGTGGCTTCCCCTGGCCACGTGGGCGCGCCCCGGTGCCTTATACCGGCCTCACTTGCGTGGCCCCAGTGCTTCGCCCCGCACCGAGCGCACTGCAGCCGCCGCCGCCCACACACTGGGCTGGACCCCGGCCGCTGGGCCTTTTAAACGCGGACTGTACCACCGCACCAGGAGGGGGCGCCCAGGGAGAACCGACCTGGGCGCCCGAGCAACGGAGCGCGGGACGGAGGCCGTTCCTCCCCGGAGCCCGCGACCCCAGTGCACGGCGCCAGCCTCGCAAGAGCCGCGGAGGATCTCCCCCAATTCTCCCCGAGAAGCGACCCCCTTCGATCAATGGCCGCGTCCGAGGCGCGCACCTCTCGACACCCCCAGCTCCGCGCCTGCTGCCTCCTGCAACCCTGGAACCCGCGCGCGGCCGCGCCACACCCCCTTGGGCTCCGAGCGCGTGCCCGCTCCTTTTCGAGCCGTGGCCACCTGCTGCGGGTGGGCGATATTGCCCCGCCTAGCCCATACTCCCTAGCGAAAATGCGAAAATTCGGCCTTAGCTTCGGACTCTTTCGCTGACGGTTCATCACCTATAGGGTTCATAACATGCAAACACCCAGCAAGAAACCTGAAGTACTGTGACTTAGTCATTTCCACCTGGCTCCTTCATCAGCAGGCCATCACGACCCTGAGTCTGGGGTTCTTACTACCTTTTTTCCCCCTTTTTAATTTTGTTTAGCACAGGCAGGCCTTAAACTCAACATCCTCCTGCCTCAGCCTCCCAAGTACTGGAAATATGAGCTTCAGCCAGCACACCCGGCATTATTTTTTTCTTTTTTGTTTGATTTTGCTTTGAGCCGGTCTCACTGCAACTCAGGCTGGCCTCAAACTCCCAGCAGTCCTCCCAAGTGCTCAAATTACAGGTATTTACCGCCAGTACTGGCTTTTCTTTTGACTTTCTTCTATTTATTTATTTATTTATTTATTTGTCTGTGTGTGTGCATGTGTGTGTGTGTGTGTGTGTGTGTGTGTGTGTGTATGTGTGCATGTGCAAGTGCCATTGGAGGCCTGAAGAAGGTGTCAGGCCCCTGGATTTAGCCTTACAGGTGGTTGTGAGTCACCATGTGGGTGCTGGGAACCAAATCCGAGTCTTCTGCAAAGGAAGCAAGTAATTTTAACTGCTGAGCCATCTCTCCAGCCACTTTTTTCTTTTTAAACAGTTTTGTCGAAATATAAGTCATGCATTTAATGTCTATAGTAACATTTTAGTATATTCATAAAGATGTGCAGCCATCAGCACTATCTAATTCCAGAACATTTTCATCATTCCAAAAAGAAACTCTCTACCACTTAGCTTTCACTCTCCATTCCCCTCTCTCCAGCAGTGGCAAGCACTTATCTACTTACTGACCATGGAGTTGTCTCTCAAATAAATGGAACCATACAATATAAATAGATGTCTTTGTGCCCATTTTTTCAATTAATGTTTTCAAGTTTTGTCTATGTTGTACCATAGCCATATACTTCCTTTTAGGGCCAAATAATATCATGTTACATGAACAAGTCACATTTTATTTATTCATTCATCAACTGGCAGAAATTTGGATTGCTTTTCCCCATTGTGCAATATGTTACTAGGAACACTTGTGTATATGGTTTATTTATTTATTTAGAGACAGGATCTCATGTAGCCCAGGCTGGCATTGAACTCCTAATCCTCCTGCCTTCACCTCTCAAATGTTGGGATTACAGGCCTGCATCACTTCTTTTTTATTTGTGTGTGTGTGTGTGTGTGATGCATGCATAAGAGTGTGTGAGTTTGTAGACCTGTGTACCCTTGTGCACGTGTGTAAAAGCCAGAGCAGAATCTCTTCCTCTCTGCCTTATTGCCAACCCCTGTATATGCCAGGGTTACAGATCCACACATAGCCACACTCAGCTTTTTATGTGGGTGCTAAGGATTCAAACTCATGTCCTTATGTTCGCAGAGCAAGAGTTCTTGCCCACTGAACTATCTTCCCAGCCCTTCTTTTTGGATTTTTGAGACATTCCTTCTATGTGGCTCTAGAACTCACAATCTAGACCACTAAATTTGGCTGGCCCTGTTAGTTTGTTTTCTGACACAAGATGTCAATATGTAGCCCAGGCTATCCTCAAACTCACAGTGATCCTCCTGCCTCAGCCTTCTGAATGCTGAGATTACAGGTTTGTGCCACCATGCCCAGCTTCCTTCCTTTCTTTCTTCCTTCCTTCCTTCCTTCCTTCCTTCCTTCCTTCCTTCCTTCCTTCCTTCTTTGTCTTTTTGAAACAGGGTCTTCCTGTAGCCCCAGCTGGCCTAGAACTCGCTATGTAGACCAGGCTAGCCTCTACCTCCCAAGTGCTGGGACTAAAGGCATGTATCACCATGCCCGGCTCTTTTATTATTTATTGATTTAGGCAGCTGGGAACTTGCTCATATGAACTTACAGCAATAGTGACAGCATGCACAAGACTCCAGTAAACTCAAATCAGACAAAAAAATTCAGTATAGAAGCCGGGTGTGGTGGCACATGCCTTTAGTCCCAGCACTTGGGAAGCAGAGATAGGTATATCTCTGTGAGTTCCAGGCCAGCTGGGACTACAGGGAGACCCTCTCTCAAAAAGACAAAAAAAATCCATATAGAAGCGGGGAAATGGGTAAGTCTCAATCTTAGCTGAGGAACTATTGGCAGATGATCACTGCTGGGTGAGAGAGAATTGGTCTTCTTTAAGGAAGAGATGCCAGATAGGATGATAATGCTTCAGTGAATGAACTCACACTGAGGGACATCTGGGGACACAAACTTGACTGGATAGGCCTTAACACATATGACAGAATGCATGAAATTTGGTGTGGGAGCTACAGGGGTACAGACAGGTGAGGGTGTCTAAATATGATTAAGATGTATTAAATGCATGAAAATTCAATAAAAAATATATATTGTATGAGAAAAAATTAAAAAGCAAACGAAATACAAACAAACTGAAACCCAAAGGGGTAGAGGTGTTATAACAAATATACAGGGGTGGACTGGGGTGTAGCTATAGATTGTTTGCCTCAAATGCAAGATGTCCTAGGTTCGATCCCCAGTACTACAAAAGAAACAGAGGGATGGAGGGAAAGAGGGAGAGAAGAAAAGAAAAAAGGAGAGAAAGAAAACCTGCAGGGTTTATTCTTGGGTAATTGCAGGGGAGAGGACTTGCTGGGTCACAGGCCGTGGTTACTCGGTATTCTCATGTAATAGCATCAGCTACAAACACTGTGGCCACCCCTCCGTAACCTGTTTCTCAGTCCCATCTTTCCCATCTTATTTGCTCAAACAGGAAGCCTAGGTGTTACTAAGTGATCCTCATGGTGATCTCCTCTAGTTCCACAGCATTGGCTAAGATCCGTCTTGAGCGCAGTACAATTTCTCTTCTTAGCCTTATAACCTCTCCTGGGAACTGCTGGTTCATAGATCTACATCTCAGCTCGGCAGCCCTACCGGACTATCTAAGTAGGAATCTCCACACGTGTATACAAAAAGTGAACTGTTCATTTTAAACTTGTTTCTCACCATGACTCTATCTCAGTATAGATTCTTCCTCTTGGTCAGCACAAAACCTTGTTGGTGGTTACCATTCCTTTCTTTCAACACCACTTCCTAGCCATGGGTAAATTTTGTCAGCTCATCCCCTAGAATCCACCTTCTCTCCAAAGCTGACCTTTCCCAGCCTGCCCAAGCCAAAAGCATACCAATCTCTTCCTTTACAACATGGAATTGCAGAAGACCTTCCTAAATCAGAAATACATAGGATCAACAAGGACAACCAGCAAATCTTTTTTAAAAAGTTTTCAGGGCTGGGTGTGGTGGCACACAACTTTAACCCCAGCAGAGGCAGGAAGATCTCTGTGAGATTAAAGGTCAGTCTAGTCTATATAGTAAGATCCAGGCCAGCTGGGGCCACGGGGGTCTCAAAAAATTTTTTTTCAGGGCTGAAGAGATGGCTCAGTGGATAAGCACTTGCCATATAAACAATAGAATCAGAGTTCAGATCCCCAGTACTCACCTAAATGCTGGGTGGGTGTAGTGGCCCGCCTGTAATTTCAGTACTCAGAAGGCAGGGACAGTTGCCTAGCCAGAGCAAGTGGCTAGCTAGACTAGTCACCAGTGAGCTCTGGGTTCAATTGAAAGACCCTGCCTCAATGAATAAGGTGAAAAACTATACCCTAAGATACATGAAAAACCAGGAATGTGTACGTTTATATTAGATAGCAAAAAGGGCTACTTTCTCTCAAATGTGGAAGGTATCTAGATTGTAGACTTTTAAAAAAATATTTTATAGCCAGGCGTGGTGGCGCATGCCTTTAATCCCAGCACTCAGGAGGCAGAGGCAGGAGGATCTCTGTGAGTTCAAGGCCAGCCTGGTCTACATAGTGAGTTCCAGGACAGCTGGGGCTACAGGGAGACCCTGTCTCAAAAAGACCAAAAAAAATATTTTATTTTTATATGTATGAGTGTATTGCCTGCATGTAGGTAGGTGCCCCACAGAGGTCAGAAAAGAGTATTGAATCCCCTGGAGTGGGAGTTATGGATGGTTGTTTGCTGCCATGTGGGTGCTGGAAACCAAACCCCAGTCCTCTGCAAGAGGAGCCAGTACTCTTAACCACTGAGCCATCTCTCCTGCCCTAGATTTTTTTTAAAAGGCCAGCAAGATGGCTTTATGGTTTAGTGGGTAAAGGCACTTGCTGCCAAACCTAAAGACCTGAATTCAATCCCTGGGACCCACATTATAGAAGGCAAGAACTCCTGGAAGTTGTTCTCCACACAGACATTGTGGCACACGAGCAACAACACACATACACATACACATATACATACACATACAAACACAAACAAAAATGGATGTAATTGGGGTCAGAGAGATGGATCAGTGGTTAAGAACACTGGCTGTTCTTGCAGAAGACCTGGGTTCTAATCTCAGCACTCATATGGCAGCTAACAACTGTCTGTAACTCCAGGGGATCCAACAGCCTCTTCTGTTCTTGGGCATTGCATGACACGGGTGCACTTACTTACATGCAGGCAATACATGCATACACATAAAATAAAAATAACAAAATATAAAAAGGATGTAATTTTATTATTATTTTTTTTGGTCTTTTGAGACAGGGTCTCCCTGTAGTCACAGCTGTCCTGGATTCGCTATGGAGACCAGGCTGACCTCAAACTCACAGAGATTCGCCTGCCTCTGCCTCCTGAGTGCTGGGATTAAAGGTGTATGACACCATGCCCGGCGGGAAAAAAAAAGATATAATTTTAAAATAAAAAAGGTCACTAGGGGCTGGAGTGATGGCTCAGTGGTTAAGAACACTGGCTATTCTTGCAGAAGACCCGGGTTCAAATCCCAGCACCCACATGGCAGCTAACAACTGTCCATAATTCCAGTTCCAGGGGATCTGACAGCCTCTTCTGTCTTCCGAGGGCATTGTACAACACAAGTGCACTTACCTACAATGCAGGCAATACACACGTACACATAAAATAAAAATAATAAATAACATATTTTTTTAATTAAAAAAAGAAAGGTCAAAGCCAGTCGTGGTGGCACACGCCTTTAATCCCAGCACTCACATGATAGCTAACAACCATCTGTAACCCCAGTTCCAGGGGATCCAACACCCTCTTCTGACCTCGAAGGGCATTGCAAGACATGGGTATATTTACACACATGCAGGCAATGCATTCACACACATGCAGGAAATACATTCATTACACATAAAATAAAAATAATAAATATGTTTTAAAAAGAGTAGCAACATGAAATAAAAATAATAAATATGTTTTAAAAAGAGTAGCAATCACTCTTAACTGCTGAGCCAACTCTTCAGTCCCTAAATCCTTTTTGTTGAGTCAAGGTCTTGCTATGTAGTCCATGCTGGGGGCAAATGTGAATCAATCTTCTTGCCTTAGACTTCCGAGTGTGAGTTCTGGGATGGCAGGCACACACTCCCAAGTCCGGATATGCCTTCTAGCTTTCTACAAATCCACACAAAGGTGAGAAGCATTCTGGGAGGTGGGAGCTGGGCAGCTGCAGGAGCTTCCTGGGGCCTCCAAGCCTCTGCTGAATGGCCGAAGTGGGCTGAGATTCCTGGGAAGAATTCCCAGCATCCCTGGGAGAAGTCACAGCTTTGCCCCGAAGTTGGCCCGGCTCGTGACCTTGATCAAGGCCATTCGAACTTCCCGGTTCCTCAGGCTATAGGGGTTGAGAGTGGGGGTGATGAGGCTGTAGAAGAGGGATACCTCATTGTCCTGCTGCGGGCTGTGGTAGCTACCTGGAACCCTGTACATGAACACGGCGGCCCCGTAAAACAGCCCCACCACGGCCACCTGTGAAGAGCAGGTGGCGAACGCCTTGGTCACAGGAAGAGCGCATGCGCAGCACAGCCCCCAGCACGAGGCCATAGGAGGTGAAGATGAGAGACGGGCAGCAGCAAGATCAGCACCGCAGAGATGGACAGCGCCAACTCGTAGGCAGATGTGTCCCGGTAGGACAGCTTGAGCAGTGCAGGCAGCTCACAGAAAAAGTGGTCCACGGTGTGCGAGGCGCAGTAGGGGAACTGCAGGGAGATGGACGTCTGGATGGAGGCCACAAGAGCTCCTGCAAGCCAGGATGAGCCCACCATCACCAGACACACCTGACCTCTCATGAGCACCTGGTAGTGAAGGGGGTGGCACACGGCCACATATCGGTCATAAGACATGAGGGACAGAAGGACGCCCTCGGAGACGCCCATGAACATGAAGAAGAACATTTGGGCTGCACACTCCCCAAAGGATATGGAGTTCTCTCCTTGGAGGAAGTTGGCTACCATCTTGAGGATGGTGACCAGTGGGAAGCCGATGTCCAGCAGAGAGAGGTGGCTGAGCAGGAAGTACATGGGTGTGTGGAGCCTGGAGTCTGTGGAAATCAGGAAGATCAGGATGGTGTTTCCCAAAAGGCCTGTGATAAACATGGTGGCCATGAGGAAGAAGAAGGCAAGATGGGGCCCTGTGTGGCTGAAGGGCCCCACCAGGGTGAAATCTGAGGCTGTGGATTCATTTGATGTCCCCATTCCCCAGGGTGAACCACAACCCCCAAGGTGTATCGCTTTCTACAGGAAGCAGGGAGATTTGGTAAAGAGCTTTTCGGGGAGGGACAGTTTAACAATTCACTGCAACTGGTGGTGTCTGCCTGAAGTCTCATGAGAAAGGGGATGAAAGAAAGAGGATGAATCCAGCTTCAGCTCCAGTGAGGGGCTGGGGGCATGGCTCCCTGTCTAGAATCCCCTAGTGGAGGATTGGGGGGGTGGGGTTCAGGGATCAAACCCTTGCTTAGAATCCCCCAGTGAGGGGCTGGGGGCGAGGCTCAGAAATAGAGCCCCTGCCTCAAATCCCCCAGTGAGGGGCAGGGGGTGTGGCTCAGTGGTAGAGAGCATGCCTAGAATCCCCCAGTGAGGGGCAGGGGGTGTGGCTCAGTGGTAGAGCACCTGCCTAGAATCCCCCACTGATGGGCAGGGGTGTGGCTCAGTGGTAGAGCACCTGCCTAGAATCCCCCACTGATGGGCAGGGGTGTGGCTCAGTGGTAGAGCACCTGCCTAGAATCCCCCACTGATGGGCAGGGGTGTGGCTCAGTGGTAGAGCACCTGCCTAGAATCCCCCACTGATGGGCAGGGGTGTGGCTCAGTGGTAGAGCACCTGCCTAGAATCCCCCACTGATGGGCAGGGGTGTGGCTCAGTGGTAGAGCACCTGCCTAGAATCCCCCACTGATGGGCAGGGGTGTGGCTCAGTGGTAGAGCACCTGCCTAGAATCCCCCACTGATGGGCAGGGGTGTGGCTCAGTGGTAGAGCACCTGCCTAGAATCCCCCACTGATGGGCAGGGGTGTGGCTCAGTGGTAGAGCACCTGCCTAGAATCCCCCACTGATGGGCAGGGGTGTGGCTCAGTGGTAGAGCACCTGCCTAGAATCCCCCACTGATGGGCAGGGGTGTGGCTCAGTGGTAGAGCACCTGCCTAGAATCCCCCACTGATGGGCAGGGGTGTGGCTCAGTGGTAGAGCACCTGCCTAGAATCCCCCACTGATGGGCAGGGGTGTGGCTCAGTGGTAGAGCACCTGCCTAGAATCCCCCACTGATGGGCAGGGGTGTGGCTCAGTGGTAGAGCACCTGCCTAGAATCCCCCACTGATGGGCAGGGGTGTGGCTCAGTGGTAGAGCACCTGCCTAGAATCCCCCACTGATGGGCAGGGGTGTGGCTCAGTGGTAGAGCACCTGCCTAGAATCCCCCACTGATGGGCAGGGGTGTGGCTCAGTGGTAGAGCACCTGCCTAGAATCCCCCACTGATGGGCAGGGGTGTGGCTCAGTGGTAGAGCACCTGCCTAGAATTTATTTTGATATATCACAGTGAAAGATTTATCGTCCTCTTTTTTTTTTTTTTTTTTTTTTTTAAAAAAAAAAAAAAAAAAAAAAAAAAAAAAAAAAGAAAAAGAAAAAGAAAGCTCACCAAAGCTGGGAATGGTGCATGTCTGTAGTCCCAGCACTTGGGAAGTGGAAGCAGGAGGATCAGAAGTTCAAGGCCAGCTTCAGCTACATAAAGAGTTTGAGGCCAGCATAGGTTACATGAGACCCTGTTTCAAATAAGTAAATAAACAAAATAAAAATAAAACAAAAAGATCACCAATACAACTAATGGGCAAATGCAGGAATAAACAGCTGGGAAAAGAAGCATGTGGTGTTTTAGGTTTGTAATCCCAACACTTGGAAGGCTGAAGCAGGAGGATCAGAAGTTTAAGGACAGCCTTGGCTATATGAGATTGAGGCCAGTCTGGACTACAAGAGACTCTGTCATTAGGAGGAGGAGGAGGAAGAGGAGGAGGAGATTTTTAAACATGAAAAAGAAATATAAATTAAAAGCACACTAAGGCTAAGTAAGTGCAGTGGTGCACATTTGTAATCCTATTACTGGGGAAGGTAAGATAGGAGGATTGCCACAGGTTTAAGGCCAGCCTGGGCTACCCTGCCTTAAAGAAAAAAAAGAACTAGCACTAAATAAATGAATACATTTATGGATCTGGGGAGTATAGCTTAGTGGTAGAACACTTGCCAAGTATTCTACTTTGTGTCTCCATTGCTGTGACAAAATACTAACCAATACCAACTTGAGGTGGAAAAGGTTTATTTGGTTTACATCTCTGGGGTCACAATTCATCAGGGAGCCCAAGGTAGGAACTCAGGGCAGGAACCTGGAGGCGGGAGCTGACGCACAGGCCATGGAGGACTGCTGCTTACTGGGTTGCTCCCCTGGTCCTCAGCTCCAAAAAAAAAAAAGAAAGAAAGAAAGAAAGAAAAAGAAAGTAAATGGAAGCAGACGAATGAAGCCTGGGTAAGTATAGGACCAACAGCCTTTCTTTCTCATTGTGTACAGCCCACCCCTTCCATGCTCCTGTGTGACCTTACCTACTTCCAGAACATTGAATAGCATCTGTTACCAGACTCCCCCTTCTCTTTGCAGCCAAGGGCTTCAGAACCCAGGTTATACCTAATCAATCCTCCTCAAGGCAGCACCAGCCTCCAAAAGTGAGGCCGATGAGACAGCTAAACCCCAGTGGCCACACAAGGATCTAAGTATCTGGCCCCTACGATGGTTAGTGCTGATTGTGCACTTGACAGGATTTAGACTCACTAGGAGACCAACCTCTGGTCATGTCTGTGTGGGAGTTTCTAGATTGGGTTAACTGACTTGGGAAGACCCCACTCTGATTGTGAGTGACAGCATCCCATGAGGCAGGGTCCCAAACTGAATAAAAAGGAAGAAATGAGCTCAGTATTCACCTCTCCCTGCTTCCTGACTGTGGATGCAGTATGATCAGTTCCCTACCATGATGGACCACATCTTCATATTCTGGGGCAAAATAAACCCTTTCTTCCTTAAGCTCCTGTTCTAGTTACTTTTTGTTGCTGTGATAAACACTATGACCAAAAGCAGCTTGTGGAGGAAATGGTTTAGTTGGCATACACTTCCACATCATAGTCTATTATCTAGGAAAGTCAAGGCAAGACCCTGGAATCAGGAACTGAAGCAGAGGCTACTAACGACTTGCTCAGCTTTCTTGCTTTTTTCCTTCCTTTCTTCCTCCCTCTCCCTTTCCTCCCTCTCCCCTTTCCCTTCTCCCTCTCCTTCAACAGGGTCTCTGGTAGCCTCAGCTGGCTTGGAACTATGTACACCAGGCTGCCTCTGCCTCCCAAGTGCTGGGATTAAAGGATTGTGCTACCATGCCCGGCTCAGCTATCTTTCTTTCTTTCTTCTTTTTTTTTTTCGGTCTTTTTGAGACATATAGTCCCAGCTGACCTGGAATTCATTATGTAGACCGGGCTGGTCTTGAACTCACAGAGATTCGCCTGCCTCTGCCTCCTGAGTGCTGGGATTAAAGGTGTGCACCACCACGCCCAACTCAGCTTTCTTATATAGCCCAGGTCCACTTGCCCAAGGATGGCACTGCCCACAGTAGACTGGGCCCTCTTGCATCAATTGAAAGTTAAGAAAATGTCTCACAGACATTCTCACAGGTCAGTCTCATAGGGGAAATTCATCAGCTGAGGCTCCTTCTTCCCAGGTGAGTCTAGTTTGTGTCAAGGTAACGAAAATTAACCAGCTGCTTTTGTGATTTTGCTGTGCCAACAAGGAAAGTAACTAACACAGCCCCACACTTCAGACAAAGGGCTTCTGTGCTGATGTCCACCATGGAACAGCCTTCTGTACCTTCACTGGCCACCAAGATGTGGCCTCTTCTTCCCTGACAGTCCCTTTGTCCTTTTGGTCTTAATCCCAAAGGGCTCCCCAGGGTCTTAGGGCTGTTTCCAGAAAATAGATCCTCCCCTCTAAAGATTCAGGATTGGTCATCAAGATTTTCTCAGGCCCAGTGTGGTGGCACACACCTTTAAGTGACACTAGGGAGGTAGGGGCAGGCAGATCTTGGAGCTCACCATCTCAACCCCACCCCCCCCCCAAAATTTTTTTCTCTAGAAGACACACGGCAGGAGGTGGCTCTTATCTACGTATGACCCAGCCAGGGTCACAGTCCCTTAGGGCTTCAGCTCCATAAAATGTGGAGCTCAGAGCACCTGGGGGCTGCAGAGAGGGGATCTGAGACACTGACAAGTGAATGAGAGATAGCTGAGAGGGGACTTTTCTCCGGGGGGGGGCACTGCTTTTCTGATGGCTTTTCAAAGGGCAGATTGAGGTTGACGTTAGACCAGACAAACCCATCCAGAGTTCCCAGGAAGCCAATATTAAGTCTTCAGACTTGTGTCCCATGTCTGGAGTGTAGAGCGAGGTCTAGCTAATACCTTCACTGTGCCCCCAAGGTGCCCTAACTTACTCTCCTCTCCTCTCTCCTCCAAGTAACCCCAGATGTCTCCACCACAGACACAGGGCCATGTACCTGACTGTTCCTAGCTGGCAGGCCACAGCAAAGCTCACTACATACCACCATCAGATATTCACATCTGCCAGGAAGGGGAGGTACTGCCTATGGCCCAGGCAAGCACCTGACTTCAGACAAGGGAGGGAATCTCAGTTCACCTTCTCCAGCCTCCAAGCCAGACTGCCTGTTTCAGCTTACACAAGGGGAGCTGGGAGGGCTGACTGTTGAGATGGCAGAGCCACTGGTACTAGGGCCTCAGGTGCAACTCCCCTCCCACAATTGGATCCTGTCTCTGGGACTGTGACAGTGACCAGCCCCCATGCAGAATGAGCAGGTAGGTGAAGGTTGGACAGGTGAGCAGTGGCTGCATGTATGGTAGGTAGACAGTCCCATGCAGTGCTAGGACTGGGGAGAGGAGCTAGGAGGGGTAGGATGGCCAGGGTCCCTACAGAAGAGATATCCAGGAAGACACCTCCCCTCCCATTCCAGAGCCCAGTCCCAGCCTGAGGAGGAGTTCCCACAGTAAAGAATGACAGCACATGCTGGGCATGGTGGCGCATGCCTTTAGTCCCAGCACTTGGGAGGCAGAGGCAGGCAGATCTTGGTGAGCTGGAGGCCAGCCTGGTCTACATAGCAAGTTCCAGACCAGCTGGGGCTACAGGGAGACCGTCTTAAGAAGACAAAAAAAGAATGACAGGACTGCCTAAATGCACTGGGGAGGGTAGAGCTGGCCATGAGGACAGCTGGGCCTTCCCTTAGAAAACCCTCCTTTTCCCTTCAGATTTGTTCCCACCACATGCCCTTCTGGTTCTAGACATATGAAATGTCCAGAAGAAGCCAATCTAGAGAAAGATTAAAATTTGCCAGGAACTAGGCCTGAGAATATGGGGAATGAATGCTAAATGGCCACAGGGTCCTTAAGATGATGAAAATGTCATGGAAGTAGGTGAAGGTAATGGTTGCATGGCATTGTGAGTAGACCAAATGCCACTGAATTATAGTTTAAAATGAATGGCTGAAATGAGGAATCCTTTTGTGTGTATGTGTGGAGGAAGGGGTAGAAACAGGGTTTTATTCTATAGCCCAGGCTGATCTGGAACTTACTTTGTAATCCAGGCTGACCTCAAACTCATGATCCTCCTGACTCTGCCTTCCAAGGGCTGGGAGTACAGGTGCATACTACATACCTGGAAAAATGATCAAAATTGTATGTACCTTTTACCTCAACAAAAGTGTTTTAGGGCTGGGGAGATAGGTCAATTGGTAAAGTGTTTGCCTTACAAGCATGAGGGCATGAGTTCAATCCCAGAATCCATATAAAAAGCCCAGCCATTTGTGTATATGTTTGTAATTCCAGCACTAGGGAGGCATAGACAGGTGGATCCTTGGGGCTCACTGACCTGTCAGCATAGTCTATTTGGCAAGTTCCAGGCCAGTGAGAGATCCTTTTCCAAAAAAATTTTTAAAAAGTTGTACAGTGCCTGAGAGTGATAGCCAGGGTTGTCCTTTCCATATGCGTGTGTATACAAGTGTGCATATACCCCCGCACATATACCAACAACACAAAAATGCTTTAAAATCAAATACAATTTCTTATAATGCACGCACTCCAACTCTGACATGTGCACTTTTTTTATTTAAAAGAAAAAAGCAGTAATGCGAGATCAGGGCCAGGGGACAAGCGGCTACCATCCTTCCAGTGCACTCTGCCATGATCCCAGGGAAACGGGCACCTGGAGCCCTGGAGACATGGAGGCTTGGAGACACGGGGGCTTGCTGGGAAGAGCCAAGGTCTCGGCCCCTCCTGGATGCTCACCGAATCTGGTGTGAAGAAAAGGAGGGCACAGGGGATGAGGACTAGAAGTCAGAGATAAGCAGGGACAGGCTGGCATGTTGCATCTCTGATTCTTTGTGTATGGGCATGGGTGGTGGCTGGGCTTACAGGTATGTGCCGCCATGCCAGATTAGTCACCTCTGGTTCTCTAGCAACAGGCTGCAGCCACTGAGAGCTGAGCCAACTGCCACCCCCATGCTTTGACTTGCCCAGTTCAGCAACAGGGCCACCAGGAAGGAGCAGCCCAGGGCCTGGCCTTACTACCTTCCTTGCCCCCTCACCGTGTACTTGTCCCATTTCTTCTCTGGGTCATAGGGCTCCCAGCGACTGGCAGGAAAGATGTGCTTGTTCTTCTCATACCAGCTCCTCAGCACCACTTTGCCTGCATGGGACTGACAAACAAAGGCTGGTATTCAGTTTTTGGTTTGGGGATTTTATAATTTTGTTTTGTTTTTGAGAGAGTCTTACTAAGTAGGCTGGCCTGGAAATAGCTATGTAGACCAGGCTGGCCTCAAACTCACAGAGATCTGTCTGCCTCTGACTCCCGAGTGCTGAGATTAAGAGGCATGTACCACCATACCTGGCCTTGAAGGCTCTTATTCAGGGCCACCCTACCCAATCTTGCTTTCCTGTGACTTCTCCTTTCCAGAGACACCTGCTCTGACAAGGCACCTTTGCCTGCCCAGTATCCTGGCACCATCATACCTCATCCTTCTCCACAGTGGCATCGCTGAGCAGCCGCACGTCATCATGAACATCGAAGTTGAAGAGTGGCCCTGCAGGGGAGAAGCAGTCATCCCGAGGTCATGTTGCTGTTCTTCCCAACATACTGGGGACAAGCTGAAGGAGACTAGGCCAGAAGCACTTACCACTCTTTCCTCGCGCCTTTGTGACGATGAAGTCATAGAAGCTGTGATGCTAGGAGCAGAGGACAGAAAAGGGTGGCTAAATGACTCATCTTGGGCTTTAGCACCCACTACCCACTGCACTACTACCTGCAGGCTGGAAGCAGGCACCACTGTGTCTACCAGCCCTTGGAAGAGTGCACGACAATGTGGGGACTTTCCTACTAAGCCATAGTGTGCATGACCTAGGGCTGAAAGGACTCACGTGGGGAATAATTAAGTCCTCCTTGATGTACATGAGCTGCTCCACCCCTGCTGACCTGAGGGAGAGAGACAGGAGGGGGTGATCAACCAGCAGTCAACAGAGCTGGTACAAGGGCCCGGGAAGTGGTGGCCACAATGCTTTACGGCAAGTTGTGTGGTTTACTGAACCTGGAATAGGGGGATGGGAGTCCCACCCACCTAAGCTCTCTTCTCTAAGGAGCACAATGCCCAGGACAGCATTCTCCCTCCATTCTTGGAGCAGTCATTAGGGTGTCTGGTAGCCAGGTTGGGAAGGCAAGCTCTTCACAGATACACAACACAGGCAAGCTGCACTGCACACACTGCACTCACCTGAGTTCACTGAAATCTTTGCGCAGAATCTCAAGTGCCTTCTGTAGGAACTGCTGCATTGTGTTGCCCTTTTTCATCTGTAGAAGTGGCCCAAGAGCCAGCATACATGAAACCAGGGAATTGGGAAGTAAAGACTGTATCTTGGAGAAGCACTCTCAAGGAAAAGGTCTGAAGGCCTGCCTTCCCACTGTTCACCTGAGGATCCCCAGGGGCTTCCCAAGTCATGACTCAGCTCCTTTTCACCAAACCCAAGCTAAAGGAATCCTCCCAATACCTACCTTAACTGTACGCCGGTGTCCAGAGCCATCCCAGTAACTGAAGGTGATTTCAATCTCTTCGCCTACAAAACAGAGGTGCCTCATGGTCTCCAGATCCACATGCTGAGAGCTCCGTTGGGGTGGATGGCCAAGGTGACTATGAGCAGGAGATCTGCTTGGGCCTCAGCCCTCATTGCTCAGTGCTCCAGCACTGGACCATGCATACCCAACTCTGCTAGCACTGACTCTTTTTTGTTTACTTTTGTCTTTTGTTTTTACTTTTTGAGACAGGTACTCATGCAGCCCAGGGTAGCCTCAAACTAGCTATGTAGCTGAGGATAACCTTAACTGAATTTCTGATCCTCTGGCCTCTACCTTCCATGTGCTGCGCTTACAAGAATGCACAACCATGCCCAATTTATAGTGCTAGAGATGGAACCCAGGGCTTTGTGTTTGCTAGGTAAGCACTCTACCAAATGAGCATGAGCCACATCCCCAGCAAAACCGTACCCCCACCTTTTTTGTTTTTGGACTCATGCAGCCTAGGCTGGCCTTGAGTTTGTTATGTTTCCAAGGCTGGCCTTGAACTCTTGATCCTCCTGCCTCAGTCTCCTGACTGCTGGGATGACAGGCACACACCCCACACCTGGCTAGAGCACTCACTCTTGATCTTCTCCTGCTTGGCTTCCCATTCCTGACGCAGCTCTTCCCTGAGCCGATTTTCTTCTTCCTGGGAGAGAAAATGGACAAAGAATGAGTCCCCGGGCTATTCTAGGGGCAGCAGCAGGTCCTTCCTGAGCCAGAGTGTCTGCCACGGCCAAGGTCATAGTCAGCACCAAAGGATATGCCAAGGCCAGGCAGCTTTTACCTCCCTGTCTCGGTCAGGCAAGAAGCTTGTGTCCACATCAGGGTTCTTGCCCAGTTTCCTTTTCTTTGTGGTGATCTCTAGAGCAAAAGAAGACAAAGAACATCTTAGCATTTTTCTAAAAATGCATATTTTTTAGACAGTCTCTGTATGTAGCTTTGCCAGACCTGGAACTTGCCACGTAGACCACCCTGGCCTTAAAGTGACAAGAGCCATCTGCCTCTGCTTCCTGAGTGCTAGAACTAAAGGTGTTCAGCACCATGTCTGCCCTGAAAATGATTTTAATCTCACGGACCCCTATAAGGGTCTCTCAGATCTCTAGGGTCTCTAGAGTAATCTTTAAGAACTACTAACCTACAAGGAAAAAAAAAAGAACTACTGACCTAGATGACAAGCATAAACTGAAAAACAGATACCAGGGTCCTATTGCTGGGCCCCCCTAAAATGAAAGCTCTGGAGCGTAGGGAAAAACCTACCAAACAGTGCTTTCTAAAAGCTCCAATAAACTAGGTGTAATCCTAGAACTCAGGGCTGAGGCAAGAGGACTGAGATTTGGAGGCTGGCCTAAGATATATAATAAGACTATCTGAAAGGAAATATCCCAGTGATACACAGTGAAGTTGACAACCTTTCCACTGGTCTGTCTGTGCAATCTAGAACACCTCCAGAGGCAGAGGCAGGAGGATTGGTAGTTCAAGTTCACTCTCAGTTACAAATCGAGTTCAAGGCCAGTCTGGGCTATGTGAGGCCATCTCCAAAAAAAAATTTTTTTTAAATTAAAAACACCTCTTGCCACATATAGTCATGAGAACTGGACACTCAAATTATATCTAGCCCAACAAATTGTAATGGCATTATTTTGGATACAGCTGGGTTAAATGAAATGTACTGCTAAAATTAGAGTGGCACGGCCCAGCCTGGTAGTACACACTTATAATCTCAGCATTGGGAGGAAAAGCAGGGGGATCAGCAGTTCAAGGCCAGCTTTGACTATATGAGACCCTATCTCAATAAAAGAAATAAAAAATTGGGTCTGGAGAGATGGCTCAGAGGTTAAGAGTACTGGCTGTTCTTGCAGAAGACCTGGATTCGGGTCCCGGCACCCACATGGTAGCTCACAACTGTCCATAACTCCAGTTCCAGGGGATCCAATGCCCTTTTCTGACCTCTGAGGGCACTGCATGACATGGGTGCACTTACACACATGCAGGCAATGCACTCATACACACAAAAAAAAAAACCGAAATGTCAGTGGCAGGAGGGGCATGCATAGCTGACAGTTGTGACATAACTTATTCCAAGTTCTCAAATGCATACTGTTTCCATGCATCTTTCATTTATCTACTCTTCCCACCTCCTCCCATATCTGCAACTAATGAAATTCTCAGCCTTAAGGCCAAGCCAACTATCCCCTTGTGGCTCTTTTCCTTCACTTTGATCTAGTCCCCTAGGTTCCAGGGGGAACAGCAACTTTTGAGCATCCTGAGCACATACTGACCTGTGTGGCTTGGCCAGGCACAAAGCAGTACAGAGCTATACCTAGTAGGTGCTGGATTTCAGCAGCCATGTTAACTTCAGATCAAAGTCATCAACGAGAATTAACAAGTCAGTGGTCAGTGGCCACCTGTGGCAAGCCATTAACGTATCTGGCAGTGTAGACTTGAACATTCCCACTGTTTCAGTTAAGTACCAGCAAGTAAGCCTGATTCAGACTATCTTCTCCCTTCCTTAGTCTATCCTATGTGCTCCAAAGGACAGCTTCTGGATCCTTGTAGGCCAGGCGCCAGCAGTGCTCCAACATAACTTCTTACACTGGTGGTTCCTGGACAGAGGTAGTTGGCTCAGCTCTGACTCAATCAGCTGCTGACAGAGAACCCTATATTTAGCTTTAAAAACTGTTGCCACCTAGGCTCTGTATTCTCCTGCCTGTACGAGACTGGGGACCATGAGATCTGTGAGCAACTGAGGCTAGCCAGTGGGTGTGCTTCTTCCTTCTCCAGCCCAAATGCCAGGACAGAGCTCTGGCAGGCAGTGCCCTCACCTTCCCTCTCCAGCTCCTCCTCATACATGGCCACCTCTTCCTCCTCTTCACCTCCCTCCTCTTCTTCCTCCAAGGTGAAGGACAGGCTAGAGATCTTCCGCTTCGCCTCCTTCTTGCGCTCCTTCTCTCGAAGCTTCTCTAGCTTCCTACCAAGGCACGGGTGGCCATCATGCCCCACACTCCTGCCCTGAGGCCCCTTCCCTGACCCAGAGCCACTGTGGGCCTAGTGTGGGTGGGGTCCACTCAGCACACGCTGGATCACCCCAGCACCCCAGAGGGCTCCTATTGCCCTAGTTCACTTTAAGCACATGGGCAAGGTTCTCCTAATGACACAGCAAGCATAAAAGACACAAGGGTCATGGGACACAGAGGAATAGGGACAATATAGGCCATTCAGGCACCCAGTAAAAAAAGGCTTGAAAAGGACTCAGCACCTTTCCAGAGGAACAGAAAGATGAACCTGGAAGGTGAGAACCAATGTGGAACTAAACTAGGTACCACAACTGTTCCCAAAGTAGGAAATAGGGTCTCCCTATGGCACAGGAACAGCCTGAGGCACCCCCAGGAGTCCTCAAGCACTAGTTGTACCCTGAGGGGAGGGCTACAACTAAGAGGATGGGGGACCCACAGCTGGAGCTCCTTCGACTGCTCCTTCTTGGCCAGCTGCTTCTCCCTCTCCTTCACCAGTGCCTCCTGCTTGGCCTTCATGTCATTCAGAGTCACCAGACCTGTCAGGTAATGGGACATGAGGGGAAAGGCTGGTCATTCAGGGCCAGCAAAGGAACAGTCCCTGTGTCTGGAAGAGGGTGGTATGTGTGCCCTGCTCACCCACGGTACTGGATTTGAGCTCCGCCTCCACGGCATCATAATGCGCCGAGAACTTCTTGTCGATATTGGATTTCATTATGTTCTCCTGCAGGGGAGGGGCACACCAGTGAGGGCCACCCAGCTCTCCACTGTAATAGTGACAGTGGCTATTGGGTTGTCCTGGGTTCTAGTTCTATATTTGCTCCTGGATGTATTATGATGTCTTAGAAAAAGACACACCACTTCCCCTTCTGGGAAGGGGAATGGGTCCACAAAGCGGAGAGGGCTAAGGGAACCGAGCAGGGTAGTTTCCCTCAAATCCCTGCACTGCTCTTGCCCCCTCAGGCTTCCTGCTGGGGACCAGTGCCTCCTCAGTAGCCTGGAGCCACCAGCCCTACTCACCTTCAGCCTTTTCCTACCCAGCCTTTAAGCTGAAGCTCCTGTGACCTAAGCGGTGGGATGTCAGGAGAGGACAAAGGAGAAAAGAAGGGGGTCAAAAGGCCCAGACCCTCCCTGAGCAACTTTTTTCCTTTCTGGCCCAAGATGCTTTCAACAGCTTTCCAGAGGCTTCCTCCCTTCAGCCCAGCCCCATCCTAATAGGTGCCACATAGGTCCCTCTCTGACCAGGCCCTCCAAACGTGTACGTCCAGCTTGCCACTGCGACAACGGGGCCACAGGCGGAAGACTAGGTGTCATCCAATCATGACTGCAAGTAGATGATGCCTTTTGGACCTGGCTTCCCACTTCCTAGAGGGCCTGCTCTCGCCTGGGGTGCTAAGGCCTTGCTTTTCTCAAGAGTGTCGCCCAAAGGATCATGCTCAGGGCTCCTCGTTTCACACTCCTGATGCCCCAAGAGCCCACTAGCAGCGTCAGTGGCGTACTCTTGGGTCTCTCCAGAGGAAGAGAGCTCTTCCTGGTATGCAGTGGACCCACGTAATAGACCTGACTGAAGGCTGGGGATCTGAACAAGCTCTGTGCCAGGGAGAGGTGCCAGGGAGTCGTGCTCCACGCCAAGTGCCACCAAAACTATTGACTGTGGCGCCCTCGTGCTGGACGCTTTCACAAGCTAGCTGTCTCAACCTGTGGCATGGCCCCGCGCTGGGCCCATTTTACAGACGACTGTCTCGGCTGGTTTCCATCACCCGCCAGAGGTGGGCAAGCAAAGGTCCCGCCCTGGACGCGAGGCCCGCCCTCTGGGCGCTCCTATCCCGCAGCCGGCGTTTCCCAGAGCCGAATTGCGCAGGGCCGCCAGGGGGCCCAGGTGGTGCGCATGCTCCGATGCGCTGGGGCCTGGCCCGCACCTCAGCAATCCTTTGCTTCATCTGCTCCATCTGCTCGCGCTGCTTCTCCCGCTTCTTCATCAGGTGCATGGCGCGGCCCGCCTCGCTTGCGGCACCCTTGTACTGAGCCATAGTGGCTGCGACAGCGACAGCGGACGACGACAGGGACAGTAACAGGGCCCGGACGCGTCTTGGCGGCAGCAGCAGCTCAGTCAGCTGACCCGAGACGTCAGCCACCGGGGAACGTGCAGACGGCGGCCCCGCCCTACAGCCAGGGCTCTGCACGTGACCCGCGCTCGCTCCGCCCCATGCCCGCCCCTTCTGCCTACTCTCATTAGTCAATGAGCTGGGTCTCTCACTTTCCCGCTCATCTTCAAAGTTAACTTCCACCTCAAGCTGGGCCTCCAGACCTCTTCGTCTTCCTGTAGAACCCAAGGCTAAGCAAGCTTTGCAGTTAGACGTTTATCAGGCTTTGTGCCACACCCAGCAGTCAGGTGTCCTTGTTCCCTGAGGCCAGCCCTCTGTTCCCCCTGATCCAGCATCTCGGGTCTTGCATAGACACTGGCTGCTTAGACTTTTGACTGTCACCTAAGGCTAGGCCTGGGTCCCCTGGAGTCTCCATATCTGAGACGTGATCACTCCTGATCCCTCCCCTTTTAATTAAAAAAAAAGTTTGTGTGTGCCTGTAGGTGGTTGCACATGACCCAGAGCAGCTTGAGATCAGATTGTAGAGTCAGTTCGTGCTTTACTGGTCTCCAGGAATCGAACTCAAAAGTTCCCTGACCAGCACCTTTACTCACTGAGCCATCTCATTCTCCCCACTCTTTTTTGGGGGAGGGGTCTTTTTGAGACAGGGTCTCCCTGTATCTCAGTAGCCCCAGCTGGCCTGGAACTCACTATGCAGAACAGGATGGCAGCAAACTCAGAGATCCACCTTCCTCTGCCTCCTGAATGCTGGGATTAAAGGCCACTAAGCCCGGCTCCACTATGCCTTTTTTAGGTGTGATCTTACATATCCCAGAGTGGCCTTGAACTTGCCAAAGCCTCCATACCTAGCTACCTTCTCCCTTTCACCTAGAGGCCACTTGATGCCCCCTGACACCAGCTATAGATCCCCCCCCACACTTCCCCAGCCTAGTTCTGGTTTCAAAAGCTAAACTAGAGCCCCAGTCCTGGGACTGAAAATCCTGCCTAACAACCCAACCTTTGGGCAATGAACCTAAAGATTGAGGCTCAGGTTTCAACAGTTTTATTGGGAGATTTTGTTTTCTGTGAAATACACTAGAGGTTGGGGAAGGGGACACATTCACTTTGCAAGATAAGGGCTTCCCACCACTAAAGGAAAGGCATGGGGCAGGGCACACTGGGGTTTGGATCCACTTTCCCACCTCCTGCTTTGCTCATACTTCTTTTCTCAACAAGTAACAGAAAACACAAAGCACAAAGACAAGGAATAAAAACATAACAACCTTAGAGGGGGCCACACCTAAGCCCTTTCCCTTCCCAGGCTTTGCTAGGACTGGGAGGGGCCAGGGCAGCTCACTCTACAGCCCCAGGCTGCATGAAAGGCTGTGGGCTCAGACAGATAGGCCAAAGTTAATAAATTAGAATAAATTATAGGGGGGAATGCAATTTGTGCTGGGAGGGCCCCTTCTCTCCAACACGCAAGAGTTGGTGGGGGGAGGCAGGGGATATCTCCAAAGGCCACTACATTGGGGTAAGAGCAGTGGGGGCAGAAGTCAGCTTTCCTCCACTTCTTTCCCAAACAGAGCAGAACTGGGGGGAGGGGGACACACAAGAAGAGGAAGAGGAATCTCCTCTATCACTAGGACAAGGGCCAAGAAAGAGGATGCTATCCAATCCCCATTTCCCAAACCATCACTAAGGTTAAGGATTTGGTCAGTGAATCAATGAGGTGGCTGATGGGAATGTGGTGGGGGAAGCAGAAGATGCTGGAAACAGGGATGCCCAGCTATACCATCTCCCCAGCCCTAGAGGACAGACAGATGGGGGCAAGGGCAGTACGGGCTGGGGGAAAGGGGAGTCAGCAATCACTGATCAGCCTCTCCAAAGACATCATTCTGTTTGCGCTTCATGTTCTCAAAGTCAAATGCTGAGCCGGCCATGCGTTTGTAGATGTCTTTGATGTCATTGCAGGTGGTCTCAAAGTGTGTGGTGGCATCATAGGAGCAGGAACAGAACACCTGTATACAGCCAGAACCCCAGGGGTCAAGGTGAGTCAAGCAAGGAACCCTAGGGTAGGCAGGAAGAGCCAGGGCTGGGACAGGCTTCTTACCTGGCTCTCAGAACCATCGTCAATGGGTTCATACAAGTCACTGATAGCCACAAACCTGAGGGTAAGATGGAAGGCAAGAGAGGGTAAGGGAAAAGTCTCACAACAGGCCTTGCCCTTCCTCTCAACCTAGCTTGCCCCATCACGTTTGCCTCAGTCCCTCACTTTGCCCTTCCTCTCAACCTAGCTTGCCCCATCACGTTTGCCTCAGTCCCTCACTTCTGGTCAATGGGTTCCAGCAGCTCCAATGCAGGCTCAACCTCCTTTTCCGGCTCTGCAGTCTCCACGGTGGTACTGGCAATGGCAATGTACTTGCCCTGTGCAGCCACATTGTGTGCGTAGGAGATCATGCACACGTAGATGTCTGGCCACAGGAAGAACTTGGTTAACATGTGCCAGAGGAAATGACCACACAAAGAGGTGGTTCTTAGGGATTGCCCTAATAACACACCTGTTCCTCCCCAGCTCCCCACACAGGTAACATTCAAACTGTCACCCTCATGGAGTTCAAGGGAAGAGTTCAGGCCATCCAATCCCTAGGTATGTTCTTTGTAACAGGATGGCACAAGAAACCCTAAAGCTGGTAGGGAGAGAGAGGCACAGCAACTCTGAAGAGTGCACAGAAGGGAATCTTTCAGGGCCTGGCCTACCTGACTTCCTGTTGACCTGGTTCTGGGGGATGATGATTTGACAGGAATTGGCATCATTGGTGCTCTTGATGGGGTGGCTAAGGATACAGATGATGCGAATAACCTGGCCAGCCTTCCTCACACGGTCTGGGATGTAGCTGGGGTCACAGATCAACTGCTTACAGCGGGCCACCTGTGAAGGTACCAGAAGGCTTTGCACCTGTTGGATCACCCCTTGCTCAGGATGATAGTAGGCTGAGCCTCCTGTCCCCTACAGTACATGCTTCCTTCCCTGAAGCTCAGGGAAGCCCTCACACACACAGCTAGGTGGCCCTGTTGAGACACTGTGATCAGGAACACTTTGTTTTTTTCTTGTAGCTGGGGTTTTTGTTTATTTTCAGTCTGGTCTGTGTAGCCCAGGCTAGCCACAAACTCACCGTCTTCCTCCCTCAGCTACCCCAGTACTCATGTGCCCCATCAGGCTGAAGGATGCTTTCAGGGAGGTTAGGCATATTTCTCAGTTAGTAGATTGCTTACCTATCATACAGAAGGCCCTGGGTTCAATCCCTAGCACCATATCAACCAGGCATGTTGGCACACACCTTGTAATCCCAGCACTGGGGAGGTAGAAGCAGAAGGATCAGGAATTCAATGTCATCTCAGCTACATGGACAGTTGGAGGCCAGCCTGGGATACATGACACCCTTTCCATAAGAATGCTTTCAGAACCACAGGCATAGCATGTGCTTCTTCAAGGATACCTCTTGTCAACAGGAATGGCTATGTAGACTTGTATTGGATCCCCGGACTCTAGCTGAGAGGTTCTCTGAGAACGAAGCCATGAAGGAAACCAAATCCTACCCCTGCCATGGCAACCCCCATGCACAAGGCAGGCTTACCTCTCCCTCAGACTTCACTCCCACCACCTTGCCATTCTCCATGATTATGTCATCCACAGGTTTGTTCAGCATGTATGTCCCCCCATAGATGGCACTCAATCTGTAGCAAGGAAAATGACTGTGATGTCTGCCTCTCAGGAGAATGGGTACCAAGTCTACTGCACTCTGCTCGCCCCATCACTGAAGTACAGAGAAAGCTGCCCTAAGCCGGCAGAGTTCAGATCCAGCTGTTTGTCCCAAAGGTTACTAACATGAACTCAGGGCTCATCTTGGCATGCTCCTTCCTCTCTGAAGCTCTATCCAGAATATTCTATTCTGTAAAGGGCTAGTGAGGATATCATGGAATAGCTCTACATAGAAATGGCCCAGTAGTCCAGAATAAAGGACTCTCTGGAAAAGAGCCAACCCCAAGGGAAGCCCTGACTCAAGATTCTGGGGTCCTGGACTCAGTCCTGGTGCTACCAGGAGCTGAGGAAGCCATGTTCATGGTGACCTGGTCCTTCCTTTAATCTGCATTTTAAATTACTGGGGCTGTGCCCCCATCACCCAGGGATGATCAAGGTAAATGAAAATCAGATGGGAAAGTAAGAAGTGCTTCAGAAATGCCCAAGATGGTTCCAATTTCCATTCTTGCCCTTAGTCCTACCCAGTAATGTCAACTGAAAAAAGCCATGTTCTCACCTTGCAAAGCCCTGGGGCAGCTCACCCAGGCCATAGAGTGGGTATAAATATGGGCTCTTGCCATACCGAGCCAGGGACTCGCTGTACAACTTGATGCGGTTAATAGTCTCAAGACAGGGCTGATCCAGGTAGCTAGGGGACAGGGGCCAGGTTAAGATGATCTGACAACAACCCCCCTGCTCACCTACCCAGATATTAGCTAGCCTTCCCAACACCCTCTGCGGCCTGGGAAAAGCTTAGGTCAAATGCAGGAGAAAGAAGGAAAAGCGGCAGGTGAGACACGGTTGAGTACAAAGGACATGCAGGGTGTGCAGAGGGTCTAATAGGTGTAGGGAGGGCAGGATATGGGCCAGGCAAGGGGGCTCCCACTACCGTGGGCCAGCTTCCACTCACTCATCAGTACGGTAGAGAGCCAGGGCATGGCCAGTGAAGTCAATGACATCCTGACCCAAGTCAAACTTCCTGTAGACATCACGCATGCTGGTGGTCTGAGGGTCGACTCCCTCGAAGGTTTTGGGGTCATTCTCATCAAAGTTTGCCACAAACACCAGGAACTTGCGGAAGCGCCGTTTTTCAAACATGCCCATCAAATCTGAGGAGGGGAGCCCTTTGCATTGTTGGAACTTAAAACTCCTGCTTCCCACCCAGACAGTCCAAGAAAGCAGATGCCCTAGCTCTCATCTGAGCTGTCTCACCTGAGGCTAGCCTTGCCCCACCCTTCTTGGCCTGTTTTCCCATTTTTAGGAAAAGACCTTCCCAGCTCCACTTGGAGGTGTTTTGGGGGTCAAGTGGGCTCTCTGCCAAAAGGAATTACCCTCCATATCCTATGCTCCATGCTCTTTGTGTGAGTTCCCTTCCTGGCAACCTGCCATATGGATAGCATGGTGCAACAGAGGGACTACAAAGCAAGGGGCCTCTGGTACTACATGGGTTAAGTTTAAGCTTAGGCAAAGGGGTGGCCTGCTCTGAATAGCTAGCTATCTTTTTCACCTGTCCCAAGAACAGTCTGCCTCCTCCTCTGGCTAAAAGGATCCATCCATACTCACTAGAAGCCAAGGCCTCAGTCTCAGTGGATGGCACTTTGTAGATCTTGCCCCCCTTGTACACAAAGCTGCCCTCAACCACTTTGAAGTCCAAGTATCGAGTCACTTCCGTATACAGAAGCATCTTTACCAGCTGACCTGTGGGGAGAAGACATCAGTGTGGCTCCCTCCAGCAGCTCAGTGGTTTGGCCCACTTTACTCTGGAGCCTGACCCTCCTGTCTTCCCAATCACACTGCACACATTATCTCCTTCATTTCCCTCACCATTAGCCATGAGAAATTTGGGGATCAAGTCAACGTTCCAGTCTCGTCCTCGGCCCATCGACTCAGGAGGCCCCTCCAACAACTGAAAGCGCTTATATAGCTGTAAGCAAGACAGGAAGAAAAGGTCAAGGATGACCCAATCCTCTCCCACCCTTCTGGCTCAGGACCTAGGAGCTACTTTGATGCTATGCCCCTATGTGAGAGACAGGCCAAAGGATGGGTCTGGCTCTGAGGCCCAGTCCAGGCAGACTTACCTCTTCCAGGGGTGTGATGGAGGAGCTCTCACCCCCATAATAGGGGTTCCGGTCCATGTGCAGCACCTTCTTTCCATTCACAGACATGATGCCCGACAGGATGCATTCCTGGGGGAGGGGCGGCATTGCTGCTATGCTTCCACTTCCTACCAACACCCCTGATTTGTCCCTTGCCTCAGAGCTGCCACAAATGCCACAATGCAAAGCCCTGGCTCCTTGCAGTTCCTAAAACTGGGGGGGGGTGTTGATGGCTTAATGTGATGTTTCCTTTATAACCCTACTGGGCAAAAAGGTGAACCACTCACTAGAGCAGTAAGGGAAGCTTTGAGGGAGGCAGAGCATCCAGCAGACCCAAGGACAGTCTTCTAGCATCAATCTGGCAAGATAGTGTCTATCTGTGCTGATCCCACAAAAAGATAAGACACAAAGAGCCCTAGAGAAGAATCGATGAACCTCAACGGGCATATAAAAGGAAGTGAAGATCGGGCCAATCCTTGAAATCACAGGCCCCACCCTGGGCTACTCCTCTTTCAAAGGGCAGGAGGCCCTAACTCCTCGGGTCCTACCCACCTGGTCCAGACTCAGGAAGCAAGCCAACAGCGTTTGATAGAAGGGAGGGAACATATACAGCCTCACCAGTCACTGTCACTAGCCCAAGGACAAAGGCTGCAGATACTAGTCAGCCCGAAGTCTCCATGGGAAACCGGGGTGGGGTAGCGGGAATGTGATCACTGCCTCCACTGCTGCTGCTTCTGGAATATTCTCTGAGTCCCCTGTACCCCCCAAAAGTCAGAGAAGCAGGATGAGGGCCCACCCTTGGAAAGCCCCCATACGCATACATTCGTACTTCATCCCCTATTGAGTAGTGAGATGAGCACAAAATGGGAGGGGATGCTCGGCAGCGATGATGACAGGGTGATGTGCAGGCGATGAGTGGGGGTTGGGGGCATCAGGCAGAGTGTGGGAGGGGGCTTTTTCCAGTTCAGCAACATAAGATAGGGGAAGACACAAGGCAGAGGGTCCCTGAGGTCAAGACCTGGGATGTGGGGTACACACAGGAGGGGACATGGCAGGGAGAAGGGTACATGGCAGCGGAGTCGAGTCTACATCATGGGGGAAGGTAGTGGGGTGGGCATGGGGCTGATTTTTCCGGACCCGAAGTGATGGGAGGATGGGTCAGACGGTTGGGGAGGGGCTGCATCACCGCGAGGGGTGGGGAGGGCATGATGCAAGGCCACGAGCACCTGGAGTGGCACTTACGGTAAGGCCAGTCCCCAGCACGATCACATCGTATTCCTCGTCCATGGTCAGGCCTTGGTGCCAGCGCCCACTCGGCTCCTCCTCCTACTTCACCACAGCAGCCACTGCCGCCGCTGCTGCTGCCGCTGCTGCCGCCGCTGCCGCCGCCGCCGCCGCCGCCGCCGCACTGAACCAAAGATGGCGACTCTCGGCTGTCTCCGATCCCTCCGCCACGCCAAAGAGTCCCTCTCCCTACCCGCACCCCTTCACACCCGGCTGAAAACAAGGATTTTCCCGCTCGTTTTCCAGGACGGCTGCCAGCGCCTGGCTTCCAGCAGCGGCGCGACTCGGGCGGCAATGCTGCTCCCCCAGAGCGCAGACAACTGCGGGGCGGGGCCGGAGTGGGGGGGGGACGACGACGACACGGGAGGGCAAGTGCTTAGTCAGTGAAGGATCCTTGCGCGCTCCGCCTCTGCCCCGCCCCGCCCCACCTCGTACGCACCCATTCCGTCCCCCTAGGAGAATCAGGGCGTCCATCTAGCCCGGCGCTGCGCAGCGGGCGGGGGGAGGGGTGCCATTGTCGGGAATACCTAATCCGAAGACCCCGCAGCACAACAGCCTCTGCCTTCACTCCCTACAGCGTCAGCTTGTTTAAGGCCCTCCCAGGCTTCCCTTCTCACCTCCCGCCCGACTGAACTACATCCGGGAACCTCTTCCCCATAGCTGAGGGCAAACCCATGAATGCCCAGTGCAGAAATAAACGACAGAAAGCCCAGCGCATGGCAGCCCGTCTTTATTTTATTACGAAGGAAAGCACAGAGTACCCTGGGCTCCTGACAGCCACGCCTAGTGGGAACCAGTTAGAAACCCAGTGAGCCCACCTGCCCACGTGGAGGCCCCAGGGTACTGCTTATTCTTAACATCACCCAAAAAAAACCATGACAGCCAAGCTGGGCAGACAGTTGAGTAGTCTTTTTACACACTCCCAAACTCAAGCTGTGGCTGTTGGAGGGAGCTCCGGAGAGCTCAGGAAGGGAGTATCTACACAAAAAAGCACTATAAACAGCAAGAGATTATGGTGGAGGGGCAAGAATAAATAAGGAAAAGGGGAAGAAAGGGGACCCTAGAGCTAATGTCCCTTGTTCTCATGATGACAGACCCTGGAAAATTTATCTAATATCTATAAAGAATAAATACACCTTGTTGGGAGAGATGGGGGATAGCCCCAGGAAAGCCCCTCAGAAAGTTGAAGAGGAAACAAGACAAGTGGAGGGTAGTGTAGGGTTCATGCTATAAGTAGGAAGAGGGGGAAGCTCTTCTGTCCACTGTGCCATAAGACAGGATCATGACAACTCAGACACCAATACTCCCTCAATCCCTCTCTGGCAGTGGTCACACAATCTGGGTCAAAGAGATGGTGGAGCCTTTGTGGTCATCAAAACGATCCATAGTCTTGAGGCTGAGTATCATGTGCAGGCCGTAGGTGAAGATGAAAAGCATGAAGAGGGAAGTGAGCAGTCCCATCCAGATGCCCGGGGAGAAGAAGCCAGCACAGTCGCTAGCATAGGAGAACTGTTCACCCGTCACATTGAAGGCCTGAATCTGAGAGACACATGGACATGAGTCAGAAGGAACCATGAGGCCCTATACAGACAGCAAGGACTGGGGTTCTGGAATCAGTAGACAGTCTATACCCTTAGAAACTGCACAAGGATACGGCTCTCAACCACATGCCCAAGCCATACTGAGACTCTCGGGAGCCTCCTTCCCCTCACCATTGCTGTCACCAGCCTGGGGCCCTTCCCACTTTCCATACCTGGAAATCCTGAAGCGTCATCTCCCAGAGTGAGGGCACGTTGGTCACGAGGAGATTGCCCTTGTTGCTAAGACTGCTGACGTACTCACAGTGGAAGGAGTAGATGCTGGGCCCCGTGACCTCAGAAACATTGAAATACACAACAGAGCCATTGCTGTGGATTTCCAGGCGCTCCATGGTAAACCAGTATAGAGCAGAGACTGGGTAGAAGCGATTAGCCAGAATGAAACTGGGAAGTGAGGGTGAGAGATATGTCAGATGAACAGAAAAGCCACAGCAACCCAACCATACCTCAGTCATCCCCAAAACTCACTTGAATGTCACTGTTGTACCAAAGAGCTGTTCGTAGGTCAATGAGAGCCTGTGGGACAAGGCAAAGGGGGTGGCTATCAGGTTCTGGAAAAACCCTAAGCAAGTTCCTCCTTAGGACAGCTCCTACTTAACCTGCCTAGACTCTCACAGTCACCTGCCAACAGTGTCCCCACTTAGCAAATGAGAAAACTGAGGTTGCAGTCATAACCAAATCAGGAACAGCACCCAGGTCTCGTAACTCCAGTTTATGAGTCCTTCCTCTGGTTCTCCTGCATCCCCTGGCCCTCCTTTTGGCCTTCCTCTGGGGGCTACTCAGCTGCCTGTTTAGGTTTTTTGGGAGTAAGGGCAAACAGGAGTCTACAGAAGCCCTAGAACTGGTTCCAGCAGCTGGTCTGGTATTTGCCCACATGTAGTCCCAGAGGTTGTGCTCAAAGAAGGGCCAGGTTCCCAGGTGATTGTGTAGTGTTAATAACTCAGGTTCCAACCAAGGCCTTTCTAGAAAGCATGGGCAGGTAGAACTGAGAGGCTCCCCCTCCAGTAGCCTCCCAGCACCATCACCCTGTGATAGTACCTCCATCTCCCTGGTGACCCTGCCCTCCCCCATAAGACCTTTACTCCAAACACACATACCTTATCCCAGCTCCCTGCTCTGTCCTGGTGCCACAGGGGCAGGAAGGCCATGTGTGGTGGCAAAGTCTACCACCAACTAGTATCCTTACCTGGCAAAGGAGTCATTCCAGAAGGAGCCAGTCAGGTTGAGATTCTGTATACCAAAGGTGAGGTGGGTCAAATCTTTCCACTCATCTCTGTATGCCACAGAGAAGTTTTGTGCCCAGAACAGGATCCGTGGGACAGTCTCATTGTAACTCACAGGAGGATGGACCGGAAGTACTGCCATCTGGGTTTGAAGCAGCTGGCGACCTAGACCCCCAGCTACCATGGCTACATCACGGGCCACCTGCAGAAACACCCAACAAACCTTTTCTTAACAGCCCTGAGAGCAAGGCCTAATCCACTGCCATGGCCACCCTTCCCACGGGGTACTCTATCCACCATCTGAAAGTCCTGTGGATAAAAGGAGGCCCTTCCTCCAGTACTGCTAGCCCTGATATTCCATCTCCCTAAACTTGGGTTCACTTACACCAAATTCACATACCGCCCACAAGGTTCACAAGCAAGATGGAAAGCAGCCTCTTGATAAAGGAAGCAGTGTTCTGCCCACCAATCCCCCAAGCCAGGGACTCCTGGGAGGCCCTATCTGTGACATACCCCGCACCTCCAAGTGGTGAGCAGACTCACCACTCTGTGCCACCCTCCATGCCCCAGATCCCCTATTGGAAGAGCACATACCCTGGAAGGGCGGACTGCTGTAAGAGCTGCGGTGTAAGGGACATCTTCAGACTTGAGTGTGCTCAGTACCTGCCCAATGACTTCATCTGAAGGTTGACAGGAAAGCAGAGTCACCAGGTAGCCTACTTAAAGAAACACTCCCCACTGTCTGCTCTAGAGAGCATCTAGATCATGGAAAAAGCATTGAGGACCCCTAAGCACAGCTATTTTTCTTCCCCCCTGCTCTGCCAGCTTCTCTGGGGACAATTGGCTTCAATCATAGACTCTCTAATGCCAAGCCCAAGCTAAGTCAAACAAGAAAATATACAGTGATATAGAAAGCATCATATCTATCTAGCTATCTTTCCATGCAGATGGACTGTTCTTTATCACAAAGGTAAGTCCTCTTTATTGTTTTGATTAAGGTTACTGGTCTATTAAATCCAAAATCTGGATATACTAGGCCTGAGAAGAAACTAGATCCCTGGGCTATTGCACAGGGAGCCACCTAAGGTACTTGGACATCTCTGCCAAGTGGAGCTGGCTACAGAGGAGCATGGCCAGGGAGCCACTATTTCCCTGCCCAGCTGTCAAGCACTCTGAGAAACAGGACCACCCTTATAGTAAGGAAGAAGCAGCTTTCTTTGTGTGGTCACACTTACCATTGCCTGTGAGGACCTCCCTGGGCGCCATCAGACCAGAGCTGTGTATAAGACAGTATGAGATGCTCTCAGGTTGCTCTGCTTTCAAGTCCAAACAGCTGGCCTGGAGCAGCTTTCTGAAACGCACCACCCTTCCCACTGCCCCTCTATCTCCCACTAGCCTCACTCACCACACCTGTGCACTTCAGCTGTTGCTGTCAGCCATGCAGGGCTGAGCTCAGCAGCCCCCCACCCCTGCACCTGTACTTGACTCAGGGCTCCTACCTGGAATCCCATCCCCTTTTCCCCACTTTGCAGACAGGCTCAGTCACCCAGGCTTTACCTGGCTGTATAGGGCAGGCGTATGAGCAGCAGGGCAGGGAGGCTGGCATTGAGCTTGAGCTCCCTTAGGGTAGCTAGATCCACATGTAGAGGGCTAGCCCCAAGTTTCTCCTGCAGGTAGCTGGTCAGAGTGCTGACTGCATACCAGTCCACAGCGGGAAGCACCAGGGAGGAGGGAGCCAAATCTAGGGCATTCTGGTGGTAGGGAGAGGTGGAAGACAAAGTGAACCAGGGAACAGTGGGCCTGTGGTAACCCTCAAACCTTCCTGGCAAGCCACATCTCACAGGGCTCTTACAATGGATCAGAAAGTAAATGTCCCACACCCCTAGACCCTGACACTGATACCCCAGACCCTTTACCCTCAAAGCCGACACCTGTGGTCCTAGAGAGAGCTGGGAAAGAGGCACAGGATGTATGATCTGTTCCAATGGCCCAGGCTGTGAGCAGACTCTTACCTCCAGGTTAGAAAAGGCGCTGTCCTGCTTATTTCCAAACACACCACCATATGCTGTGAAATCCTCAATGCTTAGCTAATAAGAAAACAGAGGAAATACCTCAGGAGACTGGGCAAGGAACAGAGGCAGGGGCCAGGGCAGGGGGCATGTGCAGTCTCACAGCCAACAAAACCTTAAGAGTCAGATTTGATGTGGGGAAGGAGAATGAATCACCACGAGTGGTAGGTGGAGTGGAAAGCTCATGCTTTCCTCCAGCACTCTCAGGACAGGGTAACAAACACAGTGGGTGGTCATGGGCTAGGGGATCTATGGGCAGTTGGCTTGTGGTAACCTAGCAAGCAGTAGCCAAGCAAGAGGAACTGAGGAAGAAGGAAGCTGATGGAGGGGAGGGGAACAGGCAAGAGCATTTATAGCATGCCTCCCAAGAGGGAAGTGGAAGTCAGAGAAAAGTAGAACATTCTATGTTCAGTCGGCACAGGATTTTTTTGTTGTTTTTTGAGACAGGGTCTTCCTCTGTGTAGCCCCAGCTGCCTCTGCCTTCAAAGTGTAGGGATTAAAGGTGTGTACCACCACATCCAGCCTAGACAGGATCCTTTACAAGAAGTCTTTGCCCTACCATTTTCAGATGGGAGGGGGGAGAAGATAGTGGAACCCACACTGGAGGAAACACTGGGGTCTTTCAGGACCCCAGTAACTGCAAACTCATGCCGTTCCCTCTATAACCTACATAAGCCCTTTCTCCACCCCCCCACCCCCTACCAGCTTCCTCTGGTTTCATCCAGTAGGTCCATGGGCAATTTGACCAGTTTCCCTAAACGCAGTAGTGTTTAGTATACATAAGCCCAGCCTCCTCTCCCTCTTCATTCTAGTGCTGCGCTTTGTATACTCAGAACTGCCACCAACCTTTCTCTTTGTGGCATCTCCCTTATCTCCTGGTGACCTAGCAGACCATCTCCTACCCCTTCTAGTCACTCAGTAGGCTCCAGTCATACCAGAACTCCCATGGACACAACAAGAGCAATCCCTTGCCCAGGGCCCTCAGACCAGCTATTCTCTTGCCAGTAATGTCCCTCCACCAAAGCCACGTGACTTTCTCCAGCCACCATGATGTTACCTCCTAAATGAGACCCTGCCTGATCACTGTGATCTAAAACAATGTTCCCACTCTGTTATCTTGGCCTGCTTCCTTTTCTAGACTAAACCACTAATGTGTTATTATGAACCAATCTAGCCCTCACAAGAATGTCAATTTCCTATTACATCAGTAAACAAATAAATGAAGGGAATTTCCTAAGAGTAGGGTACCCTGGCTAGTTGTTTTATGTAGATTACTTCTCGAAGTCTTCTGATGTAGGTGGTATCTTCATTTTATGCTTGCAGAAAGTATGGTTTACAAAAATTATTTCATGTGTCCAAAAGCTAAAAAGTGGTAGGAATAGGACTGAGTTCCTTCCAGTCTGACCTATTATTTATCTCCTTCTGGATGGACTATCAGCCAGCATAATCACCACCAACAGCTACACAGCACAGAGCAAAGCCACAAAAAGAATGAGCCAGCCAGACCACTAAGGAGGAACAAGCGAAGACTTGACAGCCTCCTGAACGACCTTATGCTTCCCTAAACCTTCTCATAGACCATACTCCTGCTTTGGGGGCATGGGCTTGGGAGGAAGAGAAAATAGCATGCTGGCTCTGCACACAAAACTGGGGAGCAGGTCTACACCGAAGCCGGTACCAGTGTGGTATGCTGTCTCCAAACCTGGACCTTCAGCACATCATTACATCTCTCCAACCTTATTTTCCTTAGCGGTAAAACCAAGATAATGACATCAGTTGAACACAGTGCATATATAGCACTAAATAAGGGGTAATTTTCCAGTTATTCCTATTATGATCATGACAGGAATTACAGTTCTGCCAACCATTAGCTATGTGACCTTGGGCAAGTCACTGATCTTCCCCTAGAATGAGTCTTATCATCTATGAAAGTATGTAACAATCCCCAGCATACTAGAGGACATCAGCAAATATCTAGTGCTTAGTTCTTGATTGGTATCTTATCTCTGACCCCTTGCTCTCTTCCATTCAAGTCTGTGCCATTTCTGGGGGTTCACCATTCCCAGTGAAGTTTCTCCTACTCATCTTCCCAAGAATATAGTCACACCTGCCTACAGTTGGGACAAAGGCACTACAGCTTCACCTGGGGAAGGAGCAGTGGGGAGTGGGGTGGGGTCTGCTTGCCTTGCACCGACCAGGACAGAGCAGGCTGGGCCAGGCTCACCTTGTCCTGCAGGAACAGCAGCACATTCCGGGGGCCTAGCTCCAGGGCGGGGTCTAAGTAGGTGGAAAGCTGCATGTCGCTGGTGATATGGCCCTCGTGAGTGTCGGCCACAGGAGCCCACAGGTCCCTGGCAGGGGACATAAGAGTGCTGTAATACAGGGCACTCGGCTTGAGATTCCAAGCCCTTGAGTGGCCGGCTTCCCGCACGGGCGGGCCCGGAGCTCTAATGTCCGATGTCTGTCGTTGTGGAGCCAACCCCCAAGCAAGGGACAGCTTCCATCTGGGCCTCTCAGCCCCTCGCCGAGGAGGACAGCCTTGGAGTTTGGCGATGGCGGCTCAGTAGTCGCGGCACGCAGTGCGGCCCGCCCCAACCCAACCCGGCCCGACCCGACCTGCTCACCGGTCACTTGACCACAATACCAGTGGCACCTGCTGCTCCGCGGACACCGCCGCCGCCACCGCCACCAGGCACAGCGGCAGCCACAGGCGCGTCCTGGTCCACATCTGAGATAGTACTGTCGCAGCCATCATAGCCTCAGCTTTCAGTGCCTAGACCGTGGAGGCCGCCTCAGATCAGATGACTGTCGCCTCCACCCGAGCCCCGCCCCTCCATTGGCAGGGGAGGGAGGGCATTCTCCAATATTCGTCTATGATTGGACCAAGAGCATGGCACTCACGACCACCCCTTTTCACTGGTTGGCTGTACGTGTCTCCACTCGCGCACGCTCCTTGTGAGAAATAAGGCGGGAGCTCGAGCTACCGGCCGCCCCCCCCACCTCCGGCTCAGCTGGGCGGAGCGGTCCTTCTGAATCCCTTCCTGTTTCAGTCTTTCTGCTTAAAACTGCAAGACTCAAAAGCTTTTTCTGCACATAGCCCCTCCCTGGTACAGATAAGAGAAGGCAATTCCTTAGAGTGACAGGACAACCCAGGGTATCATCCAGAGAAACACCAACACTTAAAATGGGCAGGATGGAGGGTCCAGAAAATAGAAGCAGCATCTTGGATGAGAGGAAAACTCAGAGGAAAGTGTGTGCTCAAGGGCTCAAAGACAACATGAGTAACAATGTCAGTGTCCCCTACAACTAACATGCAACTAATACTGTAAGGGCAAAACTGTTTTTTTGTTGTTTTATTTTTTGGTCTTTTGGGGACAGGATCTCCCTGTAGCCCCAGCTGGCCTGGAACTTGCTATGTAGACCAGGCTGGCCTTGAACTCACAGAGATCTGTTTGCCTCCCGAGTGCTGAGACTAAAGGCCTGCCTGCACCACCATGCCCAGCTAAAACTGTTTCTTATCAACATTTGCCAACTTTGGCAAAAGCAGTCAATTCCAATGTAACTTAGAGGAGACACGGCTTGAGAAGATGGTCCTATAGGTCAGAAAAATGGAAGTCACAGTTGCAAACTAATTCGGAGACTCCTATTTTCCTTTTTTTGTTTGTTTTGAAGCAGGATCATGGTATGTAGGAAACTCACTATGTACCTCTCTGCCTCAGACTCCCAAGTGCTAGGATTACAGATTCGAGTCACCAATGTTGGCTTCTGTGTCATTTTTTTCTTTCTTGGACCAGTAATCATCATTACAAACTTAAGTTCATTCTTCTAGCACTGCAAAAAAATGTAAAAAAGCTACAACAAAATAAGTACAACCAAATCTTGAACTTTTCTATTGGATATATATGCTGATTAATTGAGGAGAAAATGAACTGATATCTGAAACATACTTTAAATACACCAAAAATAAAATGGGAAGAGAGGACTGTAGAGAGATAGGTGTGTGAAAAGGCACATATACTAAAATGTCAATGGCAGAATCTAGACAGTGGTAGTTATGTTCACTTTTAACTTTTTTTTTTTTTGGTCTTTTTGAGACAGGGTCTCCCTGTAGCCCCAGATGTCCTGGAACTCACTATGTAGACCAGGCTGGCCTTGAACTCAACAGAGATCCGCCTGCCTCTGCCTTTTTAAAAAATTTTATTTATTTATTTTTATTTTATGTGTGTATTGCCTGCATGTAGGTAAGTGTACCCGTGTTGTGCAAAGTTATGTTCACTTTTTTACTTTGTTTTGTTGGTACTGGGGATTGAGCCTAGGGCCTCCCACATACCAAGCATAAACTATACAACTGAGCTATACCCTCTAACTCCTGTAGGATTTAAATGATGGTTTCTGCATTTTTTGAATACTGCCCTCCCCAAATTCATGTGCACCCAGAATCTGTAAATGTGTTATTTGGAAACAGGGCCTTTGCACATTTAATCAAGTTATAGTAAATTTGTACTGGAAGGATAAACTGTAATACAATGGATAGTGTCATTATAAAAAGAGGGAGCTGAGCACGATGGTACACGCCTTTAATCCTAGCACTCCAGAGGCAGAGGCAGGCAGATCTTTGTGAGTTTGAGATCAGCCTGGTCTATATAGAAGGTTCAAGCCAGCCAGGGTTATGCAATTAAGACCCTGTCTCAAAACATGTATCTGTGTAGGTGGGGGTATTTATTGTGACATGGGCTCACATAGCCATAGCTCACTATATAGACAATGATGACTTTGAACTCCTGATAATCCTGCCTCCACCTCCCCCAAGTGCTATGTTCTAGGCCCAAGAAGGAAACTTAGACACAAACAACAGGGAAGAAGGCCAGGTATAAAGGAAGACAGACTGCAGTGATATGGCTGCAAACCAAGAATTTCTGAGAACACCCAATCCTCCTACCTCTACTTCCTAATTTCTTGTCCTCTGCAAGAGCAGCAAGCACTCTTAAACATGGTGGGGTGGGGGGGAGCGGGAAAAATAGGTCACCAGTTAAGAGTACTTGCTATTCTTGCAGTGGACCTAGGTTCAGTTCCTAGTACCCATATGGCAGCTCACAACCAACTAAAACTCCAGTTTCCAGGGGATTGACACTGCCCTCTTCTGGCCTCCATGAACTCTGCATAAACATGGTATACTTATATTCAGGCAAAACAGTCATACACATAAAATACAAAAAAAAAAAAAAAACACACTGGGCCATTTCTCCAGCCTCCATTTGTGTGCGCATAAGTGCCATGGAGTGTCTGTAGAGGCCAGGTTTTCAGGAGTTGTTTCTCTCCTTCTACTATGTGGGTTCTGGGGATCTAACTCAGGTTGTCCTTTCCAGCAAGCACCTTCACTAGCCCACCCACCTTGCCGGCCCTATTTTTTATTTTTTGATATAAGGTCTCATGTAGCTCAGGCTGGCCTTGAACTCACTATGTACAGTACTGAGATTATAAGCTTGCACCACCACACAGCAGAGACATGAGTTTGAACAAATGGAATTCTATCAAAGGATATAAACTTAAAACTCCTAATGAGGGGCTGGAGAGATGGCTCAGCGGTTAAGAACACTGACTGTTCTTGCAGAAGACCCGGGTTTGGTCACATAGCAGCTAACAACTGTCCATAACTCCAGTTCCAGGGGATCTAACAGCCTCTTCTGTCCTCTGAGGGCACTGCACAACACAGGTGCACTTAACTACGTGCGGCAATACACGCATATATATAAAGTGAAAATATTTAAAAATTTTTAAAAACTAATGAAATATAATTGAAATTTGCTCAAATGGATACAAAATAGATACACGAAAAGATACTTGGAGGGCTGGAGAGATGGCTCCACAGGTAAAAGCCCTTCCTGCTCTTGTAGAGGACCAGAATTTAGCTTCCAGTATCCACAACCACCTTAAACTTAAGGTCCAGGGGATTGATGACCTCTTCTAACCTCAGTGGGCGTGCGCGCACATGCACACACCCACACACAAATCTTTGAAGAAAGGTAGTTGGATAAGATGTATAATTGGCTTTTATCTGTATTCTAGCCCCATAAAGTGATGTTTTTCCCATTTTGGCCATTTTTTTCTTATTGTTTTTGGGTCTCCCTGTATTTCCAGCTGGTCTGGAACTTGATATGTAGACCAGGCTGTCCTTAATCTCACAGAGATCCTCTTGCTTCTGCCTCCTGTGGGCTAGGATTAAAGGCATGGACCACCTTGTCTGGCCTTGGCAATTTTTAAAAAACTAAAAAAAATTTTTTTGAGACATAATCTCAATATGAAGCTCTAGCTGGTCTCAGATTCACAAAGATCTGTTTGCTTCTGCCTCCCACACCTGTTTTTTTTTTTTTTTTTTTGAGAGTTTTCCACTCTGTAGCCTAGGCCAGCCTCAAACGCAAGGCAATCCTCCTGCTTCAGCCTCCATAGTGCTGAGATCACAGTGTGTGCCACTATGTC
>NW_008334861.1:3784561-3795480 GCF_000622305.1 Nannospalax galili | reverse complement strand
TTGTCTTTTTGAGACAGGGTCTCCCTGTAGCCCCAGCTGTCCTGGAACTCAGTATGTAGACCAGGCTGGGCTTGAACTCACAAAGATCCACCTGCCTCTGCCTCCCAAGTGCTAGGATTAAAGGTGTGCACCACCACACCTGGCACATGAGGTTTTAAAGCTAGTTTATTAGCCTTGCTTTGGCACCTTTACAGAATAAATGTCTGTTTTTGCAACATTGCCACAGGGCTTACAGACCATGATGGAAGGAAGCCTTAAATGGTCTGTGTCCCAGCTCAAGGGTCCTGCTTTCCCATCTACATCCCTACACAGATGTCAGCGGTACAGTTGCACAAATGTTTTATTATTTTAAAAACATGAAAATCCAGATCCCCAGTACACAAGGGGTGTTGAGGTTGGAAAGTTGGGTGAGCCTGACATGGGAGTTCATGGTTAGGTCTTAGGGGCCCTCTCTGCCACCCAGCAGGTTCTGTTCAGGCAGGCTTGAATTCTGGCCAATACCTGTTCTTCTAAACTGCCAGCTTCCCATGGACAGGCCTGTAGTTGGGGGAAGCTCTGTAGGCCATCCAGGACAGACCTTGCAATGGGAGAAGCCAAGACCAAAGAAAGAAGACTTGGCTGACAGCCAGCCATCCCTGAGGAGGTTGTGAGCAGCCCCTGGATGGGCAAAGGCAGGCAGGTGGCAGCGAGGCCAAGGGGCCCTTTAGGTCCCCTTGCCATATCTCTGGCCAGGACACCTATTCTTCTACCCAAGTAGTTGCTTGCCTGCCTGCTTTACTCCCTCCCAAGCACCAGCCCCTGAGAAGGTGGGAAGAAGGAGCCTGAGATTCTTCCTCCCTCCTCCAGCAAGTGGGAGGGAGAGCTGAGGCTCAGCCTTTAGCCCAAGAGGCATGGAAGGATTGGGTGCGAAAGTGTAGATAATAAGGGGGCTGGCATCAGGGGTTATGAGCCAATCTGGGTTAAGGGCATCAGTTCATCTCCCAGCCTAGGTTTTGTGCACGGAAGAATCCAAAGGCAGTACAGAGCCAAGAGGGCTGGAGCAGGTTCTGCACTGCTTCTTCCCAAACCCTGGGGTGCCCAGCACTCCTCTGGCTGAGAAAGGCAGGGCATAGGCTTGGCAGGCAACACTATCTCCCAGGCTGGAAGTGGTTGTGGAGCTGCTCTGCCTGTGTCTTCAGCCGCTGGAACTCCTCCTGAATGAAGTCTGTCAGGGCTTTCCGCATCTCCACCTGAGAGCAAGGACTCCTCAGGGACCATGTCTAAGGTGCCCTGGGAGGCTGAGGGGCTGGGAGAGCTAAGGACAACTAGGGGAAGAAACTCACAGCAGACTTGTTCTCTGCCCGGAGCCGCTCGAGCATGGGCAGTGCACTGAAGGGCTTCCCGATCAGCACGGTGATTTTCTGTGGGAAGGCCAGCCACCAAGGGTAACAAAGAACAAAGGAGTGCCCAGAGCCCCAGGCCAAGCAATTTGGGACGCCAGAGCCATGTCTTGACCCTGATGGGCTTGCTGTTCCCATTGGCCACTTTCCCTCTTGAAAACACGCAGTTGGGCTTGGTGGCATTCAAGGGCCAGCCCAGTCCTGGAACTCATCAATGGTCTGTTCCACCTGGTCCTGCCCCCTACCCTAGCCTGATTTCCAACTCCCATTTTAAAGGCCCTGCTGACAGAAAAACCCCACTCAGCCTCCCCCCAGTCCATTGCATGCTCATGCTCAGCAAATCCTGAATCAGTCCTTATAGTGTGGGCTGGGAGACACAAGGCAGTTAGAGCTAGCAGGCAGGCAGACAGACAAGGTCAGCAGTGCCTACCCACCTGTCCAAAGCGGGGGAAGTAGGGTGGGCTGTTGGGAAGAACATCATTCATTCCTGTAGCACAGAGGACAGAAAGCCAGCCACTGCAGGAAGCAGGACAACAAGAGACCAGAGGGAGCCCCAAGCACCTCTCTCTTAGCACCCCAGCAACCCTCCCAACACCATCTAGGAAATCCCCCTCCCTGTCCCCTGCCCCAGGCTCACCAACATGCCACAGTGGCAGGATGATAGGATTTAGATGACACTCAGCAATTAGCCGCCCAATTCCTACTTGGGGAAAGGCAGATGTATTGGCACAAACTGGGCCATGTTTCCCTCCAACCTCTGGCCAGTAGCACCTCTGCTGTCCGTCAGTTAAAGACTAGCCCTTGTTTCGCCACCTGTCCCCTTCCCACTGCTCCTGACACTCCTACCAGAGGGAATGAGTCCAGGGAGCCACAGAGCCATCTTTGTGCAGGGAGGTTGGCTGTGGCCAGTTGGCTGGCAGCACTTACCCCACTTGAAGCGCAGGAACTCAGAACTCATGTTCACTTTTCCTAGTGATAGCACAGAGACAAGGCTTGGGACCCAGGCCCTTGCATTCTGGGGGGCCCTGAGCAAGTACCCAACTGACCTTCGGGGAAGATGTGTACCCACTCCCCATGGTTGAGCTTCTCCAAAATGAAGTCCATCCCCTTCTGGTAGACACCATCTCCTGCAGAGAAGTTTGTCTCCTTTGAGCCGTGTTCTGGGGAGGGGAGCAAGCTCTCCAAATGTCAATGTAACAGGCTCATATATTGAGGACCACCTCCCTTGCTCATTATGATAGACACAGCAGCTCATCCCCCACAGCACTACCCACAGGACCTCCTTCCCATGACTTTCCAGAGCATGTTTCTCCCAGGTCACCTAGGCTCTTCACTTTCTTTGTTCAATATCCCTCTCAAGCTGGACATGGTGGTTCATGCCTGTAACCTCAGCACTTGGGAGGCTGAGGTAGGAGGACTGCTCTGAGTCCTAGGTCAGGATGGGCCACAGTGAGATCCTATATTAAAACAATATCCTCTTGGGCTGGAGAGATGGCTCAGCAGTTAAGGACACTGACTGTTCTTGCCGAAGACCTGGGTTGGAATCCCAGCACCCACATGGCAGCTAACTGTCCATAACTCCAGTTCCAGCCTCTTTGTCCTCTGTGGGCATTGCATGACATAGGTGTACTTATCTACATGCAGGCAATACATGCATACACATAAAATAAAAATAATATTTTTAAAAACCCAATATCCTCTCAACCATTTAATGCTTGTCACATGCAAGCAGCATCTTCTTTTTCTTGGTTTTTGAGAAGGGTCTGCTATACAGTCCAAGTTGGCCTCACTCATGGCAGTTTTCCTGTCTCAGATGGCCCAGTGCTGGATAACAGGTATTTACCATGGCACTGACCCAGACAGTATCTCCTACTAAAATGATGACCATGGAAACTCCTCTACTTCCCTCTGCTCCCCTGCCTGCCTGCGCTGCTGGAGACAGACAGACACAGACATATATAATTTTTACATACTATAGGTCAGAGCCTTTCCTTCTCAGATGCTACTGCTTAGACCCTGCCTGAGACAGGCTTCTGGGATAAGGCAGAACACTTCAGTGAGCACTGAACATACACAGAACCATCAAAAAAATTGGTAAACTGGGTATGGTGACATACCCTGTAATCCCAGCACTTAGGAGGTAAAGGCAGGAGGATCAGGAGTTCCAAGCCAGCCTGGGCTATAAGAGACTATGCCTCAAAAAAAAAAAAAAAAGATTGGACTTAAGAGAAGGCAACACAAACCTGGATCCAGGTGGCCCAGTCAATAATCACAGGGTAGATTTGGAGGCCTAACACTTTCTGCTAGCTAGCAACCTGGAGTCACCAGGACATAGAATCTCCACAATGATAACCACAGGGTAGACAGAACCAAGGAAGGGAAGGGAGGAGGTTAAGGAAATATCCTCAGGGGCAGGAGAGATGGCTCAGCAGTTAAAGAGCACTGGTTGCTCTTCCAGAGGACCTGGGTTCAATTCCCAGCACCCACATGGTGGCTAACAATTGTCTATAACTCCAGTTCTAGGGGATCCAACCCCTTCTTCTGGCCTCTGTGGGCTTGTACAACAGGAGTGCACTTACATACATGTAGGCAATACACTCACACGCATAAAATAAAAATAATAAAAAATTTTATGTGAAAATTTTTATTTATTTTTATTTTATGCGTGTGAGTGTATTGCCTACATGTATGTAAGTGCACTCCTGTTGTACAAGCCCACAGAGGCCAGAAGAAGGGGTTGGATCCCCTAGAACTGGAGTTATAGACAATTGTTAGCCACCATGTGGGTGCTGGGAATTGAACCCAGGTCCTCTGGAAGAGCAACCAGTGCTCTTTAACTGCTGAGCCATCTCTCCAGCCCCATAAAATATTTTTTTAAAAAGAAATATTCTCATCTTATAAAGTGGGGCATGAAGAAAGTGTGTCAGGGAGACAGCAACACCAGGGCTATCTCTGGTCAGTGTACTGTCAATGGACTTTACAGTTCTTTGTGAGCCTGTTATTTGGAAGGTATGGTTAGGGCTCCAGAAGTCTCAGCCCAACCTAAACAGAGACCTGATCGATCTAGCAGCTCATTCAGGAAGCCAGCAGTGGGGATGATCTCAGGGAACAGAAAGAGCCACTGTTTACCTACTTAGGATTGCAGTACACAGTAGGAGATGGTTACGACAGATACTGGACAAAAACCATTTGTGAAATCTGCCCATTGTGCGTGAAACTGGGATATAAAAATGATAATATGCCTTTGGAAAAGCATGTCATACTTTTTAGCTTTTGAAAATGCTATTTCTACTAAAATTACTTATCTTGTAACTAAATCTTGGGCTTAGGGAAAAATACTTTGTTTAACATAGAAACAAAGTATTTCACACTTTTTTTACTTGAATTAAATGTAATTAGATCTGCTCACACCTAGATCTGCTCACGCCTTTAATCCCAGCTCTCAAGGGGAGGCAGAGGCAGGTGGATCTCTATGAGTTCAAGGCCAGCCTGGTCTACATAGTGAGTTCTAGACCAGCTGGGGCTACAGGGAGACCCTGTCTCAAAAAGACCAAAAAAAATGTAATTAGATCTTTGCTATACTTGAAATTAGTATTTCATTTTCTAGTTTTTGTTTTATTTTTTACAATGCTGGGGATTGAACTCAGGGCTTTTTCCCAGCTAAGCACAAACTGTACCACTGGGCTACACCCCCAGTCCTCAGTCCTCAGTCAGTCTCTCTCTGAGTTCTTGTGTGTGTGTGTGTGTGTGTGTGTGTGTGTGTGGTATAAGCAGGTATGAGCCATCATACTTTTTTGGGAAAAAAAAATAGGGTGTCTGTGTATCCCTGGTCAGCCTGGAATTTGTTATGTAGACCAAGCTGGCCCTGAACTCACAGCAATTCTCCTGCCTCTGCCTACTGTCTACTGCTGGGATTACAGGAAATGTGCCACCATGCCCAATTTACTTGTTTTCAACTATAATAAAATCTAGGTGCCTATCAAAAAGGATAAAAGGGCCAAAGGTGTAGCTCAGAGGTATATTATGTACCTAGCATGTGGGAATCTCTGTGCTCCATGTCCCAAACTGCAAACAAAGAAAAAAGAATGAAAACAGAAGTCTTCTGAATTTGCAGACAGCAGGAACTGAGTCAAGTATAGGTGTAAAAAGCCGGGCGTGGTGGTGCACACTTTTAATCTCAGCACTCGGGAGACAGAGGCAGGCAGATCTCTGTGAGTTCAATGCCAGCCTGGTCTACTTAGTGAGTTCCACGCCAGCTGGAGCTACAGGGAGACCCTGTCTCAAAAAGACCAAAAAAAATAATAATAATAATGCCACTGTCCTTTAGCAAGATAGTGTGGTCTCTGCTGGACCTCTTATAAAGATGAAAATGTCCTCCTGACGTTTCCTAACTTTTTCTTCTCTTATCTAGCATCTGGCATATGCTTGCCCATGTTTATAAGAGCGTCTTTTTTTGATCTTTTTATGACAGGGTCTCCCTGTAGCCACAGCTGACCTGGAACTCACTATGTAGACCAGACTGGCCTTGAACTCACAGAGATCTGCTTGCCTCTGCCTCCCCAGTGCTGGGACTAAAGGTGTGACCACACCGGGTCCATCTCTGCTTTGAAAAAATTCTGCTTCCCTGGAGGTAAGAGCAATGTGGATCTGAATCCTGAGTTTTCTACCTTTCCGTGTATGACCTCGGGCTGGAAGCTAAATACTTCTGGGCCCTGTCAGGAAAATCTGAGCCCTAGCTGGAGAATGGGAATCAAGAGGGCCCCTACAGGTAAGGGCTCATGAGAGATACTGAGTGGTCATTCAATTCAGGCCCCTCATTCCATAAGCCCGTTTGTTCTCCCAGAGGCAAAATCCTCTGGCTTTCTATACATGTATAGACATGTATGACAACACTTTGCTCTTCCCCAAGAGAAGGGACATAGAGAATGGGGTACAAATAAAGCCTCCTTGAATTCTTAGGTCAGAGCCTTGAGCAATCCTTGGGTAGCTGCAGAGAATCGAAGAAGTTAGTTTTCTCCCTAGCCTCTGCTACCTGTGCTGTCAAGCAATTGCTCTGCTGGGTCCCATGTTGCATGTCCCGTATGAGTCTTTCTAAGACAGAGGCAATGACCACTAGCTTCCAGGGACTGAACAGTTGCTCTCAAAGGAGCAGCTCACCTCTGCACACGGGGACACATTTACCCAAGCTGAAGAAATGGGAATGCAGCTCCTTGGTGAAGCAGATGTCTGCAGCCGCAGGGGTCCTACAGCAGCAATAGATCCAGTCATCCCTGCCTTCAAGGCTTTCAGCTCCTTGCCCCCAACCCTGCCCTCCTCCAGAACAATGCCTGTCATCATTGGCATGCAGAATGGAGCCCAAAGATGGGCCTGTGGCGCCCCACCCATGCTCTGCCTGAACTGCTGGATGCCACCTCCTGGGTAAAGGAGGAAGGCGAATGTGGGCAGAAATGGGTGGGCTAGTGCCAGGGGCCCATTTGTCCTCACCAACGCATCAACTTCAGGTTCCAGATGTGGCGGAGTTTCAGAATTCCTAAAAGAAAGGAAAGTCCTTGATGTGACATGGCCACTTCCACATTTCTTCTAAATATCCGAGATCCTGTGCAAACCACATTCCTTGAAGGAGGCCACAAAAGTTCCAGCAGTCAGGGGATACATCCCAGAAACAATGTCAGGGTTGTGCAAAGAGCCTGGTGAGAAGTGAATCTATGCTGGTTTGTCTGACTGGGGCCAGTTCCTGCCCCACCTCCCTGCACCCAGCATACTGGCCCAGTACCCCAGAGATGAGGGTCATCCATGCAGGACTGGTGGTTGGAGACAGTGATGAGGGGGGTGGCAGGACCTCGGTTTTCAATGAGCTCATACAGCACTTCCTTGTTGTGCACGGTGAGGTGGTTCATGTACTCTAGGGAGAGAGGAGTTGATCTCAATCTCAAGCTCCTCTCCACCTGCCAGAGGCTTTCTGTGCCAGGCTAAGTCCTCCCAGTGCCCAAATCCCAATCCACCTCTGGCCTGGCTGGGGAGCCGTGAAAGACTGCCTTAGCCTTTGGCCACTCACTGGTCCAGAAGCAGCTGTAGGTGCCCACCAGGCCCATGACGACGCTGCTGGCTAGGGTCCAAGTAAGCGGGGGTACGGCGGGGAATGGCCACTTCACGTGGAGGGGCATCTCTTCTTGCCCCGCCTCCGATCCCGCCCCGCAGTGCGGCGCTCCCCCTGCTCCTGGGCAACGGGCGTCCTCCACCGCTCAGAAGAAAGGTGTCGGACAGACTGGCGCTGCAGCTCGGCACGACAGGATTGGACCAAGGTCACCTCTCGGGGCAGCTCAGAACCTCCCTAGCCCCGCTCTCTGGCTAGAGCAGAGCCACCGCCGGGGCTAAGAGCCAGGGTTGCTGTCGGAAACCACACGCACTAGGAGAGCTCTCAGTGGTGGTCTCTGGGTCCGTGCACCAGCCGGAAAGCGAGCCTGAGACGGCTCCCCGCGTCTTGTCGCAAAACACGGCCAGGCCGCTTGACGGCAGCCGGGGGCAGATCCCTCCTGCCGGTGCCCTGTTCTTAGGATCCGGGTTCGAGACTGTCGGGGGTTGCGCGTCTCTTTAGGTCCTTAATTCTAATGTCCATAGGAGACATGGGCTGCGCTGCACCATTACCGGAAGTCACTCAAGGACTGGACTGGGTGGAGCCCTTTTACTTAAAAAAAAACTCTGTGTGTGTGTGTGTGTGTGTGTGTGTGTGCTTATGCACGCTTAGGGGTGCGCGCGTGAACGCGAGGGCGTTGGTGTCCTCGTCTTTAATGCTCTGCCTTATTCTTTTGAGACAGTGTCTCTTACTGAACCTGGGGCTCCCCTTTTTTGGTTAGGCTGGCGTTCAGGAAGCCTCAGATATCCTCTTTTCGCTGACCTCTCAATGTTGGGATTCCAGGCGTGCCCGGAAGCAAGCCTAGTTTGTTACATGAGACCTGGGATCTGAACTCTGGTCCTCATGCTAGAGCAGCAAGCACGCTTGCTTAATTGCTGAGTCATCTCTCCAACCTTCCTACTTTATTTTCCTGTTTATTATTTATTTAGAGACAGAATCTTTAGCACAGACTGACCTCAAACTCCCAGTTCACTTTTGTCAGCCTCCCCTGTAGCTCGAATTAGTGATATTACCCCTAGCCTGACCTTCCCTATTTATTTATATTTGTTTGTTTGTTTGTTTTTGGAGATAGGATCTCACTATGTACCCCTGGCTGGCCTGGAACTCACAGAGATTAATCTGCCTCTGGCTCTCCCAAGTGCTGGGATTACAGGCATGGCTGATTTTTTTTTTTCTTAAGACTGGGTTTTGGGGGCTCGAGAGATGGCTCAGTAGTTAAGAGCACTCACTGCTTTTGCAGAGGACCTGGGTTTGATTCCCAGCACCCACATGGTGGCTATGAACCGTCCTTAACTCCAGTTCCAGGGGAATTCCAGGCCCTCTTCTGACCTCCGCAGCAGCTTTGCATGACATGGTGCACTCACATACATGCAGGCAATACACTCATACACATAAAATAAAAATAATAAATAAAATATTTTAAAAAAATAAAGACTGGCCAGGCATGGTGGAGCACGCCTTTAATCCCAGCACTTGGAAGGCAGAGGCAGGAGGATCTTTGTGAGTTCAAGGCAAGCCTGGTCTACATAGTGAGTTCCAGGCCAGCTGGGGCTACAAGGAGACCCTGTCTCAAAAAGACAAAAAAAAAAAAAAAAAAAAAAAAAAAAAGACTGGGTCTCACCTCAAGCTGACCTGGAACTCATTATGTCACTAAAACTCACTCTATCACTAATGTACCAGAGGATGCCCTTCAACTTCTTCCTGTGTCCACCTCCCTAGTACTAGGACCACATGTGTGTACTACCATGTACCACCAATTCATGTGGAGTTGGAAATTGATGCTGGGGACTGAATTCAGGGCTTCTTTCATGCAACGTAAGCACTCTACCAACTGAGCTACATTTCTGGCCCCTTGTGTTTTGGGTTTTGTTTTTGTTTTTGGTCTTTTTGAGACAGGGTCTCCCTTGTAGCCCCAGCTGGCCTGGAACTCAGTATGTGGAGCAGGCTGGCCTTGAACTCACAGAGATCCACCTGCCTCTGCCTCTCAGGTGCTGGGATTAAAAGCATGGGCCACCACACCCAGCTCCTGGCCCATTTTTACTCTTTATGTTAGCGTGTGTGTGTGTGTGTGTGTGTGTGTGTGAATGTTGGGTGTCTTCTTCAATCACCACTGTATTTTTTTCAGAGAGGGTTTCCAAACCTGATCAGTAAGCAGCAGGGATCCTCCTGTCTCTACCTCCTCAGTGCTAGGATTACAGGAACATGGTCACCACAGCCAGCTTTTTACATGGATGCTGGGGATCTGAACTCAGGTTGTCATGCTTGCCCAGCAAGCAGTTTACCCTAAGTTATCTCCATAGCCCTGTTTGACACCGGATCTCATGTATCCCAGGTTGGCCTTGAACTCCTATGTAGCCAAGGATGACCTTGAACTTCTGATCCTGCTGCCTCTGTCTCCCCAGGGCTTTGGTTACAGGTGTGCACCACCACATCCATTTTATGCAACACTAGGAATCAAACCGAAGCCTTTGTGCATGCTAAGCAAGCATCTACTGAGCCATATCCCCAGGCCACCCCCTTTATTTTTATAAGGGAAAATACACATGACACAAAAGTAAAGTAACCATTTTGTAGTGTTTTAGTATATATGATTTTTTTTTGGTCTTTTTGAGATAGGATCTCCCTGTAGCCACAGCTGGCCTGGAACTCACTATGTAGACCAGGCTGCCCTTGAACTCACAGAGATCCATCTGCCTCTGCCTCCTGAGTGCTGGTACTAAAGGTGTGTGCCACCACACCTGGCTGTTTTTTATATTATAGAATTTTATGTAGTTACAAAATACAACCTTCTAGCAGGTCATGGTTGTTCACACCCTTAATCCCAGCACTTGGGAGACAGAGGCAGGCAGATCTCTCTGAGATGGAGGCCAGTTTGGTCTACATAGTGGGTTCTAGGCCAACCTGTGGCTATAGGGAGACCCTGTCTCAAAAAGACCAAAAAAAAATACAATCTTCTGTAACTATAATATGTATAATATGTAGCTGTACTACACATGGTATGTATATAATAGAGAATGCAATGTGATAGGATATCATATTTTTATAGTAATGTTTACAATGAGAAGTTGTATTTTATATATGTATAACACAGTATTTTATTCCATATAATACATTCACAATGTTGCCAACCACTACTTCCAGTTTGAAAACATAGCCAGGTGGGTGCGATGGCTCGCATCAGCAAATCCCAACACTTGGGAGGCAGAAGCAGGAGGACAACTTTGAGTTCAAGACCAGCCTGATTGTCTTAGTGATACAGCAAATTTCAGGTCAGTCAGGGCTGACTCAATAATAGCAAAACAAAACAGTAAAATAGGGGAGGAGATGTAGTTCTGTGGTAGAGCACTTTCCTAGCATGTGACCATACCAGAGATATTTTTAAAAAAAAATTTTTTTTTTGTCTTTTT
>NW_008334861.1:3769083-3784475 GCF_000622305.1 Nannospalax galili | reverse complement strand
TTGAGACAGGGTCTCCCTGTAACCCCAGCTGGCCTGGAACTCGCTATGTAGGACCAGGCTGGCCTCGGACTCACAGAGATCCGCCTGACTGTGCCTCCCGAGTGCTGGGCCCAAAGGCATGTGCCACTACGCCCAGCATGAGCCGGGCATGGTGGTGCATGCCTGTGGGCCCAGCACTCGGGAGGCAGAGGCAGGCAGATCTCTGTGAGTCCGAGGCCAGTCTGGTCTCCATAGCGAATCCAGGCCAGCCAGCTAGGGCTACAGGGAGCCAAAAAAAAGACAAAAAAAAATGTTTTAATCATAATTTTATTGATTGTGGTATTTTTTTCCATTGAGCTGAGGAAGAAGGGTGTATCTCTATCATAGAGTTCTTGCCAAGTAGTCGTATGGCACCAAAAATAACAACTTCAATTTCTGGGCTGCCACTCTACAGCAGAATCCAGTAGGGACCTGAGAGGATCTGGTCGAGGACCCAGACTTACATTTGCTTTGGGCTTCCCGAGCACTCACATCCGCATACCCAATTTAGGAGTGCAGAGCCACACTGGAGCCCAGAGCCTGGGTACCCGGTGAGAGATCTCTTGTCCTTAGGAGTGCCTGGTGTCCTAATGTCGCTGCCTGGTTCCTTGGTATGGGCAGACGACATGGGAACTGGCGGGCAAAGCTCCCTAGGTCCAGGTAACTGCTCACTGAGGGACAGCTGCTGCTCTCTGGGGGCAAGGCCAGCCACACCCGTAGAGATGCAGCCAACTCCCCCAAGGAGCGCCCAACACAGGCAGGAAGGGTGCGCCTGGTGGGGGTGGGCGGTGCGTGGCCAGTTCCCAGGCCGGCACCGCCTCCCTGGCTTCAGGGTGGAGCCAGGCCCTGGGGCTGGGCCGGGAAGTTTGAGTACTTAGCCGCCCCAGGAGGGTGGGTCTGGAAGTGGGCTTCCTCTTTTTCCTGGTCCCGTCCCTACCCCAGCCGGCGCTGCGATTCTGTGGAGTGTCCCAATCGGTTAAAGGCTGAAGCAGGTATGGAGAAAAGCAAGTCTACCCAGGTATGAAAATCCTGCGGATGCAGGGAAAAGGGGGAGATTGCTCTCTGCCTGGGAAGGAGGTTCAGAGGGAAGAGGACCTTCAGGGCCAGGACCAAGACTGGTGTGCAAACGGATGGGCGGTGAGCTGTGACCACAATACTTGCTCTTTCTGGTTCTTCTTACCCAGAGTCTTAGGGGCAGCTCTGGTCCCAGTCCCCAAACGTGGCCAGGCCAGCCCAGAGCTGGACAAATGCTCACATATATCCCAGAATAGGCACCAGGGCAAGGAGACCAAAATTAGCATGAGTGACAGAACAGGTGGCTGGGAAAAACAAGTATCAGGGCTGGCTAGGAGGAAGACCCTGTGACAGAAACATTCAGAGGGGGGAAACAAGGAAGAGGGAGTAAGAAAGAAAGAAGGAGAGGAGAAACTGACAGGGTGACCAAGAAAAAACATACAGATGGAAACAGAGGGCCTCGCCTCACAATGTGACATGAACAGAGAGCACAGTACAGGGCTGAGCCAAAAAGATAGGGCAAGGCAGAGGTGAGCCTGAGACAGATAAACCCAAGCCAGATGTTCACAGAGGGGCTCCATAACAAGATATACAAGAAAAGGATTGTCAAAGGTACATCATGGGCAGAGACCTCATACACACTGCTGTCGGAGTGATGTGGCCATATCTAGGATCATTTTCACTGCTGGGACTTTATTTTAAAAATGTTTCTTGCCAGGGCTATAGAGTTGGCTCAGCGGTTAAGAGCACTGCATGTTCTTGCAGAAGACCTGGATTTGAATCCCAGCACCCACATGGCAGCTAACAACTGTCTGTAACTCCAGTTCCAGAGGATCCAACACTCTCTTCTGACCTCCATGGACACTGCAGGACATGGGTGCACCTACATACATGCAGGCAATATACACATAAAATATAAATAAAAAATAGAATATTAAAAAAAAATGTCTCCTGCCAGACAAGGGGTACATGCCTTTAATCCAAGCACTAAGGAGGCAGAGGCAGGTGGCGCTCTGTGAGATCAAGCAGCCTGGTCTAAATAGTGAATTTCAGGCGAGCTGGGGCTGCAGGGGGAGACCCTCCTTCAAAAAGACAAAAAGAAAGAGCAAGCAATTCAACTTAAAATCTCTTTGGGGGCTGGAAAAATGGCTCAGTGGTTAGGAGCACTGGCTGCTCTTGCAGAGGATCCGGGTTTGGTTCCCAGCACCCACATGGCAGCTAATGATCAACCATGACTCCGGTTCCATGGGGATCTGACGCCCTTTTCTGACCTCCTCGTGCATTGTATGACACGGGTGCACCTACCTGAATGCAGGCAATACACTCATACACATGAAATAAAAATTAATGATAAATAAAATATTTTTTAAAAATGTATGAAGTCAGGCATAGTGGCTTACACATATAATTCCAGCATTAGGAGGCTGAAGCAGGTTCATCCGGGAAAGTTGAGGCCAACCTGGGGCTACATAGTGAGTTCCTGGCCAGCCTTGGTTACAAAGTAAAACCCTGCAAAAAAAAAAGAAAGAAAGAAAGAAAAAGAAAAGTACATAAATGTCACAATTCACAAGTAGAAAGAGAGAGATGAGCTAGTGAAATGGCTCGGCGGTAAAGGCACTTGTTGTCAAGTGTGTCAGTTTAAATTCAATCCCTGGAACTCACATGGTGGAAAGAAAGAACATACTCCCCAAAGTGGTCCTCTGACCTCCACATGGGCATACACACACACACACACACACACACACACACACACACACACCACACAAAAAAATAAGTAAATAAATTTTTATTAAAAAGAGAGATGCGGGGCTGGAGAGATGGCTCAAAGGTTAAGAGCACTGACTGCTCTTGCAGAGGACCCAGGTTTGATTCCCAGTACCCATATGGCAGCTATGAACTGACCTTAACTCCAGTTCCAGGGGAATCCGAAGCCCTCTTCTGACCTCTGCGGCATTGCATGACACGGGTGCACTCACATACATGCAGGCAATACACTCATACACATAATATAAAAATAATAAATAAAATTTACAAAAAAGAGAGATGCATGAAAGGTTCATACATTAGTTGCTAATATGGAGGAGACAAACTCGACCTTCTTGAATCTAGGTCTCTCTGCATCTGCCTTAATCAGAGTCTAGATGGAAAATGTTATGCATCAGTTTAAAAGAATGAGGTTGAACTGTTGTGCACTGTTAGCTGAAGTGTAAAATGGCACAACAGCTATGGAAAACAGTTTGGTGTTCCTTAAAAAAATTATAGAACTATTATATAATTCAGAAGGTCTGCTTCTGAGTACATAGCCCAAACCATCAAAAGCAGAAAACTGAGATGCTTGTATAACAGCATTATTCAAAATGGCTCATCTGGAGCTATGACTCATTTGGTAGAGTGCTTGCCAATTTATGAAAGTTACATAGCATAGCCTTCCCTACATGGCCAAGTTAAGAGGCCCTGGGTTCCATCTCCAACACCAAATAAACCAAACATGGTGGTGCACCATGAGAGACAGGAGAATCAGAAGTTCAAGGTAATCCTCAGCTACAAATTGAATTCAAGACCAGCCTCAAAAAACAAAACAAAACAAAACAAAAAACAGACCTGGGCTTGGTGGTGCACGCCTTTAATCCCAGCACTTGGGAGGCAGAGACAGGTGGATCTCTGTGAGATCCAGTCCAAAGAGTTCCAGGCCAAGAAAGACAAAACAACAGCAACAAACAACTATGGGCTAGGACTGTAGCTCAGTGGTAGAACACTCTCTTAGCATGTACAAAGCACCATCTTCAGTCCCCAGTACTGCACACAAAAAAGTCAAAATAGCTAAGTGGTAGATGTACCCAAATGTCTTTTGATGGAGCAACTGATAAAGTATTTCTGAGCATATAATGGAATATTAGTCATTCCTAAGAAGAGGGGCTGTAGAGATAGCTCAGTGGTTAAGAGCATTTACTGCTCTTGCAGAGATCCTGAGTTCGGTCCCAGCACCCATGTCAGGTGGCTTACAACTGCCTGTAATTCCAGCACCAGAGGGATCTGACACCTCTGGCTCCTGAGAGCACCTTCAATCACATGCACATACACACACCACACACACACACACACACACACACACACACACACACAAATTAAAAATTTAAATAGGGTAGGTGTACCTTTGTTCCCAGCACTCAAGACACAGAGGTAGGTGGATCTCTGTGAGTTTGAGGGCTATCCTGGACTACATAGCTAGTTTCAGGCCAGCCAGTGCTACAAGGTGAGACCCTGTCTTGTCTCAAAAAAAAATAGAAGAGAATTTCTGGACCAAGATGACTCAGCAGGCAGCAGAGTAAAGGTGCTTGCTGTAGGCCAGGCATGGTGGCACAGCACTAGGGAGGCAGAGGCAGGTGGATCTCTGAGTTCAAGGCCAGCCTGGTGTACATAGTTTCAGGCCAGCTGGGGCTACAGGGAGACCCTCTGTCAAAAAGACCAAAAAAAAAAAAAGGTGCTTGCTGGAAAAGCCTGGCAACCTGAGTTCAATCCCAAAAACATATATAAAGGTAGAATGAAAAAACTAAAACTAACTTCACAAAGTTTTCCTCTGATCTGCACATATGTACTGTGGCACACACTTCCACCACATACAATAATATTTTTTTGTTTTGTTCTTTTTAAGACAGGGTCTCCCTGTAGCCCCAGCTGTCCTGGAACTCACTATGTAGACCAGGCTGGCCTTGATCTCACAGAGATTCACCTGCCTCTGCCTCCCAAGTGCTGGGATTAAAGGCGTGTGCCACCACACCCAGCCACACAATAATAATTTTTTAAAATATTTTATTATTTTTATTTTGTGTGTATATTGCATGTGTGTAAGTGTATCCGTGTCCTGCAAAGCTCACAGAGGTCAAAAGAGGGCGTGGGATTCCCCTGGAACTGGAGTTAGGGATGGTTGTTAGATGCCGTGTGGGAATTAAACCCAGGTCCTCTGCAAGAGCAGCCAGTGTTCTCCTTTTTGTTGTTGTTGGTTTTGGGGGGGGGTCTTTTTGAAACAAGCTCTCCCTGTAGCCCCAGCTGCCCTAGAACTCACTATGTAGACTGGGCTGGCCTTGATCTCACAGAGATCTGCCTGCCTCTGTCTCCCAACTGCTGGGACTACACATGTGCTCCAGCACACCCGGTGCAGCCACTACTCTTAACCGTTGAGCTATCTCTCCAGCCCCTGATTATTTAAAAATTAAAACAGTGGCTGGAGAGATCTCAGTGGTTAAGAGTGTGTACTGCCCTTGTAGAGGACCCAAGTTTGGTCTTCAGCACCCATGTTGGGCAGCTCACAGCTACCTGTAACTCCAGCTCCAGAGAGATTCAACATCTTCTTCTGGTCTCTGTAGGAACTTGGACATGCACATACCTACACACACATATACCCACATAATTAAAAATAAAATTAAATCTTTTTTAAAAATTAAAAGGTGCTGAAGATGGTTCAGTGGGTAAAAGCACTTGCTGCTCTTGGAGAGGACCCAGGTTCAGTTCCCATCACCTACATGGCAGCTCACAACCACCTGTAACTCCAATCCGGAAGATCCAACACCCTCTTCTGGCCTCTATGGGCACCAGACATGCTTATACATACATACATATATATATATATATGTATATATATATAATTTTTATTTTTTCTGTATGAGTGTAAGAACAGCCAGTCAGCCAGTGCTCTTAACCACTGAACCACCTCTCCAGTCGTGTGTGTCCACTCCACCCCCTGTGCTTCTTTTTTGAAACAGGATATCACTGTGTAACTCAGGCTGGCCTGCAGTTCCCTATGTAACTCAGGTTGACCTCAAACTTGTGATCTTGACTTCAATTCCCAGATGCTGGGATTATAGGAGTGTGCCACCACAGCCAGTCTTGGTTTTGTTTTATAAGAGACAGGGTCTCAGCTGGGTGTGGTGTTACATGCCTTTTAGTCCCAGCACTGCAAAGCAGAGGCAGGTACATCTCTGTGAGTTCAATACCAGCCTGGTCTACATAGTGAATTCCAGGCCAGCTGGGGCTACAAAGAGACCCAGTCTAAAAAAAAAAAAAAAAGTCAGGGTCTCATGGCTGGGGATGCAGCTCAATGGTAGAGCTTCTCTAGCAGGTAATACCCTGAATTCAATCCTCAGCATTGCAAAGGGCAGAGGCAGGGAATGTTTGGTGATGCACATCTATAGTCCCAGTGCTTGGGAGGTGGCGGCAAGAAGATCATAGTTAGGTTCAAGGTCATCTTCAGCTGCATAGCCAAGTTTGAGGCCAGCCTGGGATACATGAGTCTCTGTTTCAAAAAAAAAGTAAGACATTCAGAAAAGAATGAATCAGCCAGTCATGGTAGTGCATGCTGTAATCACAGCACACAGGAGGCCAAGACAGGAAGATTATCCCAAATTTGAGACCAGCCTGTGCTACAGAGCAAGATAATGTTTCAGAAACCCAGACAGAGGGGCTAGGAGGATGGATTAGTTGGTAAAATGCTTGCTGCACAAGCATGATGACCTGAGTTTGCTCCCTAGCACCCACAAAAAAGGCCAGGCATGAGTGGTATGCTGTTGTAATCCCAGCAGTAGAGAGCAGAGGCAGGCAGATCCCTGGGGCTCACTAGCTGGACAGCCAGCCTAGTGGGTGCTAGCAAAAGACTGTCTCAAAAAACAAGATGGATGACTACTGAGGAATGACACCTAAGACTGACCTCTGTCCTCCACATGCATGCACACACACATAACGCATGTGCACCTACATACTCCCCACATATAAACACAAATACACACACACAAACACACACATACACACAAAAATACCCTCTAAAAAGACAGGCACACAGACTGTTGTAGAGGCTAACCCTACTTGAACTCCAGGCCTCCGTCTTTGCAAAGAAGTTACATTTAATGGGAACAAAATTACAATTTGGGAAGCTGAAAAAACTCTGGAGGTGGAAGGTGGCAATAGTTGCACAACATTGTCTTGTGCCTACTGTGATGGACTGCCCTTAAAAGGTTGAGATGGATGGAGCTGGAGAGATGGCTCAGCCATTAAGAGCACTGACTGCTCTTGCAGAGGACCCAGGTTCGATTCCCAGCACCCACATGGTAGCTACGAGCCGTCCTTAACTCCAATTCCAGGGGAATCCCATGCCCTCTTCTGACCTCTGCTGCATTGCATGACATGGGTGCACTCACATACATGCAGGCAATACACTCTTACACATAAGATAATAAATATATTTTTTAAAAAGGTTGAGATTTTATGGGGTTTGTATCTTACCAGGCCTTCAACATCATGTGCAGGCATTGAAACATGTCCCAGGAAGAATGCAGGAAATCTTGAGGGTCAGCAACTGAGTGAGCACCAACTAGCCAAGACCAGTTTCAATAGTGGTGCCCTGTGCACAGCCTGGAATCCTCTGCAGGATCCCTGATGCCACACATGGCTGTTCGTGGGCTCTTGGCACTCCTGTTCATTCTCCTGGCTGCTGGGGCAGAGGCCTTCCGCATCTGTGCCTTCAATGCTCAGAGGCTGACACTTGCTAAGGTGGCCACAGAACAAGTGATGGACACCTTAGTTCAGGTAAGTTAATTGTTGCTGAAATCTGTGTCCCTAAGGACCTTGACCCAAAGCCCCCAGCTCTGCCTGACCAGGGATATGTGCCAGAGAGGAGGGGACATCTAGAATGTGCATGCACAGAGGTGGAGAATATTTTTTAATTATCACTTCATTTAACTATTGATTTCTTCCTCTATAAAATGGGCAAGGTATGTGGGATGCTGCTTTCTATTTTCCTGGGGTTCCTCTAGTCCCACCATTGGCTATGGCCACCTCAGTGCCAGTTCTTATATATGCCAACTCCTCCCATGGTGACAGCTCCGAGCAGGGCTGGCATCTTTCATTCCATGCAGATCCTGGCCCGCTGTGATATCATGGTGCTTCAGGAGGTGGTGGATTCTTCCCAGAAAACTGTCTCCCTCCTGCTTCGAGAACTCAAAAGGTAAAGTAGGTTCTGTCGGTCTGAGTTCTATCCAGAGCCTCAGGACCTCTGACTCTGAATTCCCCTTTTCCTTGCAGATTTGATAGTTCCAACTACTACAGCTCCCTAAACAGCTCTCTGCTGGGGCGCAACACCTACAAGGAGAAGTATGTGTACATCTACCGGTGAGCACATGGGTTGAACTCAATTTTCATAGAAAGAGTTCTAGCTAGGCGTGTAGGTATGAAGACCCAGCTATTCAGGAGACTAAATAAGGTAGGAAAATTGCTTGAGCCTATAAATTTAAGACTATGAAAATGGATCTCAAAAATACCCCACAAAATTGCAGGGTGTAGTGTGTAGTAGCACACGCTTTTGATTCCAGCACTCGGGAGGCAGAGGCCACCCTGGTGTACATAGCAAGTTCCAGGCAAGCCAGTGTTACATACTGAGACCTAAACCTTTCTCAAAAAAAACAAAAAAAAAAAAAAAAAAAAAACAAAAAAAAAAAAAAAAGAAAAGAAACAACAAAAACCCTACAAAAGAGCTGGAGGTCTAGCTCTGTGGTGGGGTACAGAGCTAGGCCGCAGCAGCAGACTGTTCATATGCTTTTTGGTGAGTGTGGGTCCCTGGGTTAGATCTCCAGCACTAAAAGAAACAAAAAGATGGGGGAGGGGTTGGAATATGATCAAAATATATTGTATGAAATTCTCAAAGAATTGATAAAAGTATTTTTAAAAAAGAAGGGGGCTGGAGAGACAGCTCAGCAGTTGAGTACTGACTGTTCTTGCAGAGGACCTGGGTTCAATTCCCAGCACCCACATGGCAGTTACGAACCATTCTTAACTCCAGTTCCAGGGGAATCCAAAACCCTCTTCTGATCTCCTCAGCATTGCACGACATGGATGCACTCACATACATGCAGGCAATACACTCATACACATAAAATAAAAATAATAAAAAGAACATCCTAGAAGTTCTAGAAAAAAAAGTTGTGCCCATGTGAAATGGGTCCAAGCAGGAACCAAGAGGTTTCCTTCCTTAGCACCAGCACTGCTGTTGGTACATACAAGCCAGATTCAGTGAATAGAGACTGTTTCCCAACTTTGGTCCTCCCAGATCTGACAAGACACAGGTCCTGAATTCGTACCAGTATGATGACACAGATGACCTCTTTGCCCGTGAACCATTTGTGGCCCAGTTCACTTTGCCTAGTAAAAGTAAGAGGGGAAGAAAGGGGGACCTAGTTCACAGGAGCAGGAGAGGGGATGTGGTTGGCTCTACTGGGGGTTGGTTCCTAGAGGAAGCAGTGGGGGAGAAGGGCTGGGAATAGTGGCAACCCCAGCTCCCTCTGCTTTGCAGTCCTTCCTAGCGTGGTGCTGGTCCCACTGCACACCACTCCCAAAGATGTAGAGAAGGAGCTGAATGCTCTATACGATGTGTTTCTGGATGTGTCCCAGCGCTGGCAGAATGAGGTAAGGGTGACAGCTTGCACAGGAGGGAGGGGGTGGATGGGACAGCCCAATAGTCAGGCCTAACTATGTCTTCCATTTTTAGAATGTGATCCTGCTTGGAGATTTCAACGCTGACTGTGCATCACTGACCAAAAAGCGTCTGAACAGCCTGCTGCTGCGGATTAAACCAGGCTTCCACTGGGTGATTCCTGACGGGGAAGATACTACAGTGCGGATCAGCACCAACTGCACCTATGACCGCATTGTGGTGCATGGACAGGGCTGTCAGAGCCTACTGCAAGCTGCAGCAACCTTCAACTTCCCCAGGAACTTTCAGCTGACTGAGGAAGAGGTAGAGAAGCTGGGCTAACACAAGGGCTAAGGACAGAATTGGGGTGGGCAGTGTTCCAAGGTCTGGACATTTCATCTTGATATCCCTCCCTAGGCCCTGAGCATCAGTGACCATTATCCTGTAGAGGTGGAGCTGAGCCAGGCAGCTCACTGCATCCAGCTCTTCTCCCTGACCGCCCAACTGCTGCTGTCACTCCTGCTCTCCCAGCTGGACTGAGTGGCCTGACACCTCACTGTGCCTGCTGGCCATGGACATGAACAGGAGATTGCCTTTTGGACTCATGGACTCCACTGGAGCTGAAGCAAGCAAGTCCTGAGGATCTTACTACCTTGCCATTTGCTTTTGCTTTTTGTTTTTTTGAGACAGGGTCTCCCTGTAGCCCCAGCTGTCCTGGAACTATGTAGACCAGGCTGGCCTTGAACTCACAGAGATCCGCCTGCCTCTGCCTCCCAAGTGCTGGGATTAAAGGCCTGCGCCACCATGCCTGGCTGCTTTTTGCTCTTATGTGGGGTTTGTACTGTTTAGTATTCAAGAGGACAAAGGCTGGGGTATAGCTCAATGGCAGTGCTCTTGCCTAGACTATCTAAGGCTCTGAGTTAGATTCCCAGTAGGGCGAGGGGTAACACAGGAGCCCTGAAGCTGAACCTTTGCCACCCCACCAGAAGTAGAGACAAAGCAGGCTCCAGGGCCAGGAGTAGGCACAGAAGCACATAAGCTACACTCAGGAAAAGTCACACCCATCAGAAGACAGAAAGAAAACTGACAGTGAAAACCCAGGTATCCAAAAACAGCATTCTAATTTTTTTTTGGTCTTTTTGAGACAGGGTCTCTGTAGCCCCAGCTGTCCTGTAACTCACTTTGTAGACCAGGCTGGCCTTGAACTCACAGAGATCCGCCTGCCTCTGCCTCCCAAGTGCTGGGATTAAAGGCGTGCGCCACCACGCCCAGCTTAAAACAGCATTCTATTAAGACTAATATAACACAGCTAGGCATGACAATACCTGCCTTTAATCCCAGCAAGGCTAGCCAGGGCTACAGTGAGACCCTGCTGCAAGAAAAAAAAATCGGAAAATCAAAACTTCACACCAAATAAAGCACTCAAGAAAATGTGAATTTGATGGGCATGGTGGCATAGGCCTTTAGTCCCAGCACTTGGGAGGCAGAGGCAGGCGGATCTCTGAGTTCTAGGCCAGCCGGAGCTACAGGGAAACCCTGTCTCAAAGACCAAAAAGGTGAATTCATTGTAAACCCTTGCACCATTACCCTACAAGCAGCTCTAGCAGGAGGTACACCTGTCCCAGAGCACTGCCACCCCGTTACCTGGCTTTGCCTCAGGTTTCGGATCCAAGTGATTCTATTTCTCCCCAAATAATGGGGTACAAAACCCGTCTATGGGCTAGCTTTAGGCCAGTTCCACCTCCACAGAGTTCTCCCACCACTAGAGGCTGTGCCACGGATGTTGTGTTTAAAATACTTCAATAAAGCTACCAATCTTGGATCATTTCTATGCTCAGTTGACCAGCTTGGCCCCATAACCTTATGATCTTAGTTTGCTGGGTGTGGTAGTGCAAACCTTTCACCTTTAATCCCAGCAGAATGAAGTAGGTCTTTGGAGGACAGCTTGTCTCCAAGAGTTAGGGAGTTCTAGGCCAGTCGGGGTTATATACTGAGACCCTGCCTCAAAAATAATAAAAATTAGATACAAAGACACAGGAAGACTGCATGTGAGAGTTTATTAGGGAACACATGACTTGGTGGGGCACAGGACTCGGTGCAGAGGGAATCCTCAGGAGTGGAGGGCCCGCCACTTGTCCAAGGGACCACGATTGGGAATATATTTGACCCCACAGCCATCAGGGATGAGGCGCTTCTCAGCTACCATGTCTTCAAATTCATCTGCATTAAACTTGGTGAAGCCCCACTTCTTTGAGATGTGAATCTAGAGAGAGATGAAAAAGAAACTGAGTTAAGACCACTGCAAGGACGCACAAAGGGGCTTAATAATAAAAATTTACCTTCTGGCGGCCAGGGAACTTGAACTTGGCTCTACGAAGGGCTTCAATCACATGTTCCTTATTTTGTAACTTGGTGCGGATGGACATGATGACCTGGCCAATGTGAACCCTGGCCACTGTACCCTGAGGCTTCCCAAAGGCACCCCGCATACCTGTCTGAAGCCTAGATTGGGGACAGCATTGAGATCAGAGACATGGATACCCACCAAAAAACTGTCTCCAAGGTCCCTTAGAGCAGCCCATACATGAAACAGGCTGCATACACTACCAAGGAGGTTGCTGTTTGCAGCCATTGCACACCTGGCCCCTACAAGGAAAGGAACCTGGTCGGCTTAATTGGCTGCACAACACCCACGCCCCCCCACCGGCAAATAAAGTGGGAGGAGCTAGTAGTTTTCCCAGAGCCCTAACTATGTGCTTGCTGACAATTGGTTATGATCACACGAGCAATCTTATTTATGCTCACTAGGTCTTCCCTCTACTTGGGGACCAGAGGCTGCTAAGCCTTATTCTGTGATGTTTTACTTATATCTGAGACTCATTTCTAGCCTAAATGTTTTGGGAATGGGTGAAAGCCTCCAGCTCACCTGTCTGCCCCAGCACAGGACAACATCTTGTTGATTCGGATGACATGGAAAGGGTGGAGCCTCACTCGAATATGAAAGCCATCTTTGCCACAGCTCTTCACCATGTATTTGTTGGCACAAATACGAGCTGCCTCCAAGGCTGAGTAAAAAGGCAGTAGAATAAGACAGGATAGTGCAGAAGCACAACAGCCCTCTGCAACTGGGGGTGTCACATGTTACTGGGGTAAACAGTGTATAAAGGTCCATGTCCATTCTAGGGTCAGTACTGCCAGCCAGGCAAAGACAGAATAGGTTTCAACTCTAACTCTTGTTATTAACAAAGGCAGTCTCACCTTCGGAGGAGAGCTGCTCATACTCATCTGACACCATGTGGCCACAAAGTGGAAATTCATCAACTTTGGCCTTCTTCCTTCCCAAATCAAAGATGCGGATCTTGGCATCTGAAAGAAACATGGAGTAAGCATGTGGGCAGCAGGGACTGACTCAGTACGAGCAGTTCAGTTTGAGAACTCTGCCCTACTTACCAGGAACACCCCGACAGAAGCGAGACTTAGGGTACGGCTTGTTCTTACAATAACGGTAACTGGGGGAGGAAGACAGATGTGATGAGGGTGGCGCCTTAACACAGTAAGCTCTCTGAAAAGTCGCCACAACAGGACAAATCCAACTTGGAATTAAATTGGTCTCCGTTAAGAGACTCTAATGCAACTCATTCAAAACAGATGGCCACACACAAAGCAAAACCCAAACACTGTTATCCCGCCGTCCCCACAGGAGGGAGAGGCAGCACAATCTAATACTTCAAACCTCCCAAGACTTCAGAGCATGTGACATATCCGTCTCAGAGCCACATGAAGATATGGCGCTCCCTTCAGGACACAGGGTTATGGTGCCTGCTACTGTCTGGACTGCCCTTGGTGTCTGATAAGACCACAAGGCCCGGAAATGACAAAGATTGCACACAAAGGCACCAAGGAGGCATTAGATGCCTTGTGATATGGTTTCTTCACAGGACGGAGAGTTGGAAGCATAAAGATGTTGCTTCTAACTCTACAGAAGTGCTTCACCTACAGTCCCGGGTCGATCCACGCACAACCCCAACAAAACAAATCACTCAGTAAAGTATTAAGGAAAACTTTGGGTCAGTTTCCAACGTCTGGGTGACCGCGGGACCGGAGGTTCCACCCGAAGAATGTCTTTTAGGAGAAAGCAATTATCTATCTTCCTTCGAAAATGGCATGGACTAAGCACTCACCACCGGGCGGGGCGGCGACCCATGATAGAATCTTCGGTGGCTGTAACGAAATAGTCAAAGTCAGATAACGAATTCAGAATAGGTTTCAAAGTCCGAGCAAAGAGTACCCAGATCGGACACTAAAGCCGCGAGCAACTAAACACACTCACCGCACCCGAGGAAAAGAGGTGCTCCAACGCCTGCGCATGCCTTATATAGGCGGCCTATCTTCACGCATAGGAACCATAGAGTTCCCGCCGGGGGCGGGGTGATGGTGGTGGTGGTTGAGGTAGACGGTCTAGTCGACGCGGAGATCATAGATGCAGAGGCGCATTAGGCGTGTGTGCCCGGCAGGCACTACACATGCGCAGAATGGAGAGGTAATGAACACCGGAATTCTGGGTAGTGTGCTGGCGAATGGCATTTAGACACATAGGCAAGACAAGCCAGCTTCCGTCTGGCCATATTGGGCAGAGAGCCACTGACAGGCATTACTATAAGGAATGGCTAATACAGTCTAAGTTGAAAAAAGGAGAGTTTTTCTGTGTGGCACCAAGCGACCAGGCAAATGCTCCCTAGCATACGTGACTCCAGGGCTCCGGTTGACTGCTTCTTGTAGGCTGCACGAAATGGTGGGAAGGCGCCATACTAGGGACTCAGTTGGCATTCCTTTGTCAACACGGAGGCTGGAGCGAGAGACCCACCCACCAAGCTCCTACCCTAACCAGAGAGCCCACAAACGCCTGCGTACTCAGGCACCACGGTTAGCATCTTTCGGCTGACAAAAAGCCTTCGCAGGCGACCGCAGTCCTAAACTCTCCTGGGACACGCCCCACCCACTCAAAGTCCCCGGAAAACAAGTGATGTTCAAAGACATCTTTAGACCCAGGGAAAGAAGGATGGTGACACCCCTACCCCAGGCTGGCAAAGGAGCGCGGTCATAACGTCTTGAGACAAACTCCAATAAGAGCATAAGAGTACTCTAACACCCAGTCCCAAGATCCCTACCCCCTCAGGAAACCAAGGCACTCGACTCTTCCCCACGTAGTGTTCAAAACGTGATCAGAGTGGGGCTTAGTGGCTCAGGCCTTTATCCCAGCATTCTGGAGGCAGAGGTAGGTAGATCTCTGTCAGATTGGAGCCAGCCTGGTCTACATAGCGAGTTCCAAGCAAGCTGGGGCTACAGGGAGACCCTGTGTAAAAATACAATAAAAAAATAATAAAAACAAAAAAATGTATATATCTGACTGTGTCTAGGAGGATTGGCAGCTAAGCATTAACTAATCAATCTATACAAGAGTACTGTCCAGGGGAGACACCAGAAGGGGAATCACGTTCCACGGGAGGACGTATGCATGTATTGCCTGCGTGTAGGTAAATGCACCTGTGTCATGCAATGCCAGTGGAGGAAAGAAGAGACTGTCGGATCCCCTGGAACTGAAGTTACGGACAGTTGTTAGCTGCCATGTGGGTGCTGGGATTCAAACCCAGGTCTTCTGCAAGAACAACCAGTGTTCTTAACCGCTGAGCCATCTTTCCAGCCCCTTTCTTAGTATCTTTAAGTATAAGGACCAGAAGCCGTCCCTCCCTGCACTTCTCCCGGCACAGTACTCTGAAAGTACATGCCCAGCTTGTTGCAACACGCATAGGATCGATCACCAGCCCCAGCCCAGAGCTAGTGGGTTGCTGCTGCCTCGCCCTCCAAATTGCTTCCCTGGGACAGTCACCCAGTTACGGGGCGGGGG
>NW_008334861.1:3721051-3768971 GCF_000622305.1 Nannospalax galili | reverse complement strand
TGGGGGACGGGGGAGGGGAGCGTCTGCACCACAGTCTAGCACCACATGCCGCCATCTGACTTTTGGAGACAGTGGTGCTCACTGGCCAGTTTTTAACCTGGTTGGTGTTTGTGCAGCTGTGGGGGTGACTCATCTGGAGCCCGACCTCCACGGACCTAGCCTCTTACTGCGGTGGGAACAGATCATCTTCCAGACCCCACCCCACGCAGGTGCTGGAGCTTTTCCTTCTCTCCTTTCCATTCTTCTCCACTCCACCCTTGCACTTCTGGCTGTAGATCTGTTCTGGCTGTCTAGAGGAGAGCAATAGGAGCCTGCAGCCACAGCTTACCGGCAGTTTGCTCCACTTTCATTTGTTTCTTGCTTTTGTGGCTTGGGGGAGGTTGGGACTTCAGCAAAGGAGTCTAGTTTACATCTCACTGGAATTTACAGACTTTTCCTAGTGGCTTCTGGGCTTTTGTAAAAGGGCAGCGCCACGGTTGAAAAGAAATGGAGACCCTCAGAGACTAAAGGAACAAAAATGGGACTAGATCATCAATTTTTACTTTCTTTTTGCACTGGAGATTGAACTAAAATGGGTCCTTACTTTCTACACCCAAGGCTAGAATGATTCCTGGACTGAGGGTAGTCAGTCCCAGAAGACAATGTCCAAGGTACAAGTAGGACACAAGTACATAGGGTCCTGCACATGCTATTGGCTATTGGGCTCCTCCCTGGTCATCAGAGCCAGCACACCATCATGCTGACTTGGCAAATAGTATAGCCACAGGCTGTACCCTTATGGTCCAAGAGGGAGAGAATTGGGTGACTGCACAGGACCTGGTACAGCCTATGGCTGAGACTTTGGGCGGCTACATCCTGTGTGTTGCTGGAGTCTAGGGGGAGAGGAGCAGAATAACGGTGAGAGTCCTTGCCGTCGGGAACCCTGACTACTGGTAACTCTGAATCCTTGGAACTTTTTAGAGTTGGTCACAGGAGGCCCTCAGATCTTGGACAGTCAGTTTCAAAGTACTTTGGTGGAGGCTTGCCTAGAGGCCTCTATTTCACTTGAAAGTCTACAGAGCCTTCACAAGCCTTGTGGTTGGGGCATACAGGTGGTTGGGGCATACAGAGTACTTGGGTCATGTTTGGAGCATTCAGGTACTTTTGTAGGACTCCAGAACTCTTAGGACTGGATGGAGCATGGAGTTGGGAACCTCAGGGAGTCCTCAGGAATCTGAGAGGAACCCAGGCAGGTGCCTGGAGTAGAGACCTAGGGAGTCTCAGAGACTTCAGGAACTTATTTTATTTTATTTTAAAATTATGTGTATGTATCTGTGTGAATGTATTCCACATGCATGCAGGTGCTCACAGAGGACAGTAGAGGGTGTCAGATCTCCTGGAGCTGTAGTTACAGGTGCTTATGAGCTGCCCGACATGGGTGCTGGGAACTGAACTTGGGTCCTCTGGAAGAACAGCTAGCAATCTTAACTGCTGAGCCATCTCTCCAGCCCTAGGGACCTTCTTTCTGTCTGGTCCTTGGCCATGGATGAACCTAGGAGCCCTTGAGGAATGAATGAATGAAAAACAGGAGAGTCTATGACACATCGTGACCACTTTTTCTTCCTTTATGCCAGAAAGTATGAAGTTGCATTATATATACACATACACAGCTGCCTGCTCTGTTCTCCACACCTACAACAGTTCTGGGACCTGAGGCTGAGGGGGTCCTTTTGTCCCAAAGCCTCTGAGCTTAGCTCTCTTTCTTCTGCTGCTGTCCCTTCTCTCCACAGCAGCTACTGCCTCAGAGCTTTGGAAGGTCAACCTTACTGCTATCACAGGTCCCAGAGGAGCACCTGTGTTATGGCCCTCCTGCTTCTGCCTGGTCCTCAGCAAGCTACAGTCCAATAGTGACCCCAGGCAGCCAGTCCCCCTCAGTGTACTATGTGAGAACGTGGGGAAGCAGGAAGCTGTCACCATGTCCTCCTTAGGTGCTGTTGGGGATTGTTTTAATTTGCTTTAATGTTGCTCTGATAAACACTGACTGAAAGCAACTTGGGAAGGAAAGGGTTCATTTTAGCTTACAGATTATAGTGGATCATTGAGAGAAGCTGAGGCAGGAACTGAAGCAAACACCATGGAGCAATGCTGCTGCTTGCTTGGCTACCTTTATTTTTTCTCTTTGGTCTCTTTGAGACAGGATCTCCCTATAGCCACAGCTGGCCTGGAACTCACTATGTAGACCAGGGTGGACTTGATCTGACAGAGATCCACTGACTCTGCCTCCTGAGTGCTGGGATTAAAGGCGTGCACTACTATGCCTGGCTCATCTACCTTTTGAAAAATTCATTATTTTTATTTTATGTGCATGAGTGTATTGCCTGCATGTATGTGAGTGCACCCATGTCTTGAAATGCCTGTGGACATCAGAAGATGGCGTAGGAGCCCCTGGAACTGGAGTTAAGGATGGTTGTTAGCCACCATGTGGGTGCTGGGAACTGAACCTGGGTCTTCTGCAAGAGCAACCACTGTTCTTAACCACTGAGCCATCTCTCCAGCCCCTCAGCTACTTTTCTTATAGGAGTTAGGCATACCTACCTAAGGATGGCACCACCCACCCTGCAGCTGGGCCCTCCTACATCAATTAGGAATCAAGAAAATGCCTCACAGACAGGTCTGCAGGCCAATCTGACATACATAGTCCTCAATTGAGGTAATGCCTCAATTAAGATTCCCTCTTCCCACATGATGCTAGGTTGCTGTCAAGGTGACAACTGAAGCTAATTATGATACTCCACCTCTTGTCAACTTTGACACACAAGCACATCACCTTGAACCAGAACCTTTGCTTTCTTGTTTGTCCCCAAGATCTTATGTTAATATAAAATAAAATACATCCAACTTTAAAAGTCTCACATTCTTTAAAAAATTTCAATGATTTGGGGCTGGAGAGATGGCTCAGCAGTTAAGAACACTGGCTGGGGCCAGGCATGGTGGCACACATGTTTAATCCCAGCACTTGGGAGGCAGAGGCAGGTGGATCCCTGTGAGTTCAAGGGCCAGCCTGGTCTACATAGTGAGTTCCAGGACAGCTGGGGCTACAGGGAGACCCTGTCTCAAAAAGACAAAAAAAAACAAAAACAAAAACACTGGCTGCTCTTGCAGAGGACCCGGGTTCAATTCCCAGCACCCACATTGCAGCTCACAACAGTCTGTAATGAGCTGCTATGTGGTTATTGGGAATCATGTATTATTTTTAAGATCACAAAAAATAATGAATAAAAATATATTTTAAAATTGTTAAAAAACAATGTAGAGGGGCTGGAGATGGCTCACTGGTTAAGAGCATTTGTTGCTCTTGCAGAGGACCCAGGTTCACTTCCCAGCACCTACATAGTGACTAACAACCATCCCTAACTTCAGTTGCAGAGGGTCTGACACCCTCTTCTGTCCTCCATGTGCACTGCATGCACAGGTGCACTTACATGTAGGCAAAACACTCATATACATAAAAAATTAACGTAGGATGAAACGAAGAGAAATAGCCACGAGCAGGTGGTGAGGGTCACTTCCCTGCTGCAGGATCATCTTGCAGCCCTACACTGCCAAGAGCCTCTGAAGGTACCAGGAGCCCAGGGTATATGTAGAGGCATTGCATGAGCACTCTATCAGATAAGAAACTTGGCTGAGTCCCACCACCTGTAACAAGGAGCAAGTCAGGCAAGGGACTGAAGCCAGGGCCCCATTCCTGGCCAAGCCTCTGCTTCTCACTTGTCTGTGGGGAATGTGTGCCTGTGTGTGTGCTTTCCTTTCCTGTTGGCAGCATGAAGCCAGGCATGCAAGACACCATGTGGGTTTGTGCTTTTATAAAAAACCCTATCCTGGCTTTGTGCTCTTAAAATAAAATTTACTGTGTATGTGCTTGATGTGGGTATGTGGATATATGAGATCAGAAAACAACTTTGTGGAGTTGGTCACTCCTTTCACCTTTATGTGGGTTCTGGGAATTGAACTCAGGTTATTGGGCTTGCATGGTAAACACTTTTAACCTGTAAGTTATCTTGATGGCCCTTTTGTTTTTTTGAGATAGGGTCTCACATAGCCCGACTAGCTTCAAACTCCCTGTAAGCCCCAGCTGTCCTGGAACTACGTAGACCAGGCTGGCCTTGAACTCAGAGATCCGCCTGCCTCTACCTCCCAAGTGCTGGGACTACAGGTGTGCGCCACCATGGCCAGCTTATTTTTATTTTTTATGAGTGTATTATCTGCATGTATGAGGAGATGGAGTTCATGTTCAGTCAGCTTGCCTGACACAGGTGCTAGGAATCCAGCTGGGGCCCTCTGGAAAAGCAGTACATGCTTTTAACTGGTGAGCTATCTCTCCAGCCAATCTTGGATTTCCTTAGCACATACTTTAAAAAATATGCAGGGCTGGTGAGATGGATCAGTCAGTAAAGGTACTTGGGATCCATATAATAGGAGAGAATTAAAAAGTTATTCTCTGCTCTTCACATGAATGCCATGACATATGGACACACACACACACACACACACACACATATTTTTAATGTTATGTAATATATGCCCAGGGTAGAAAACCTGGAAATTGAGCAATAAACAGGTAAAGAAATTAGGGTGCCCACAGATGAGGGAGCACTGCAGTCTTTGGAACTCCCCCATGTCATCAAAGGACCACCAATCCCAGGAGTAACAACCTACAAATTGTCTCATTCATTCCTTTCCATCCTTGTGACCTCAGAGACTGGCATCAATCTCTTGTGAATAATGTCCCCGCATGTAGTATTGTCCACACTGCTTTGCCTGCATTTCCCATAGGGTTCTCTATACATTTGGCTGTGTAATCACAGTTGTTATTTATATTAGTTACAAGTGCTTCAGGGAATGAACCCAGGAATAAACCCACAAACCAAACTTATCTCTGGGTAGCATTTGGTCCCTTCCCCAAGACCAAAGCAAAAATACAAAGTCAAACAGGCAAAGCCACAGTGATCCTTGAGATCCAAGACCAAAGCCTGGTGTCATGGCAGCCCAACTTCCACTGCAGCAGGAAGAGCCAACAAGGTAAAAATAAACACATTTTTTATTGGGTCCATGACAGACAACAAAGTCAGGGTGGCATTTGGTTTATAACCCCCTGAAAAGGTGTCAAGAAACAAGGCATGCATGACAACAACCACCACTATGTTCTCATCTAAAGGAGTGAGGTCTTGCCTCTCCTCTAAAGGTCAGAGGCAAAAGGGCTAGAGGCTTCAGAGGAAGCCTCTGGGCTGACCCGGCTACAGAGGGCCAAACTCTGCTGCTTCCCTGGCAGGCTGAGGTGGGAAGCAAGCCCTGCCGTGGGCTAGGCCCTGCACCCCCTAAAACTAGAACACACAGAAAAGTCCCCACCAACCCACCCCCAGCAAACACTGCTAAGGCAATTAGCCAGGACTCCCCAGAGGAGCTGACTCTGAAGCCAGTGTCCTCAGGGATCCATCCAGAAGGGGTTGCCTTCTTCTGCCTGCATGGAGTAGTAAACAAAGAGCAGAAAGGCAGCAAAGATCAGGAAAAGCAAAAGTTGGCCCCAGAGTGGGACATGGCGATCCTGGCCTAGAGCAGCATCAGGGACCTGCTTTTCAGGCCGGATGGCACGGCGGGTGAGCCATGAAGAAGATGAAGAGGAGGACACAGGGGAGGTGGAAGATGTAGGGTAACAGGACAAGCCCAGGGAGCTCCTGGAGACATTGGAAATGGGTCGGTAGCGTCCGATGCTCTGGTAGGCAGTGTCCCGGCCATAGATAGGGCGTTCCCTGTGGCAAAAGAAGAGAGCAGGTGGGCAGGAGAGTCTGGGCCCCAGACCTATCCCTCTCCCTGTATACTACTCACCTATCTTTGCCCTCCTCTTCTGAAGAAGAGAAAACAATGTCATCACGCACCTGTAGGAGAGTTGGGGGTCAGGGAGCTGGAAAGCAGGGTTCTTTCCCGCAAATGTACCTGGGTATATACTCTGACTATACACTAAAGGCCCTGCCTCCTGAAGAACTATTCTGGGTTCTTAACCTTTTTTCTGTGCTGCTTTGCAAGTCAGTGACTATCCCAGTTATCTTTGTCCCAACATCCTTTCTTTTCAGGATTTTTAGAAAGCTTAAATCTAGATCCCAGACCAGAGTGCAGTGAGGGCCGCATGTACTCTGGTTACAAAAACGTTTTGTGTGTGCTGCTGGGGATGGAGCCATGGGTACTGGTCCTCCATTGAGCTACCTGACCATTCCTGAATCTAAGAGTTTCAGAGGCCCCCAAAGTAGAAATTTGACCAAATAGGTGTGTGCTGACCCTAACCCTGTCTGAAGGCCCAGGAACCACCCTCCACACCCAGTAGTTACCTGTACTTAGCAAATCTAGCTAGGATCCCGTCAGGCTGTACCCAGTGGTGCTTGTGGGAAAACTCACCTGGTGGTGGAAAGTGTCCTTATCTGGGAGATGCTGGCGGAAGTTTTTGGACATGCCTACAGACTCGGGCTCCCCATATGTCCTGGTGGTCAAATAGCTCTCCTCATAGTAGTCATCATTATAGCCTTGAGAAGGACAGTGGTAAATGGGGATGTGGTATCCCCCAGCTGGCCTCATGGCCCCAAGCTGGGAATAGGCCTGTGCCAGTTCTTCCCTTGGGGCTACAGAGGACTGGTGTGTGTGTGGGGGGGCGGGGTTCAGTCTTCCCTGTGCTTGCGTCTCTGAAGCATTTCAGTAAAGGTGTTTGTGCCCATCCCATACCTGCCTTACTTACCTTTACTCTGGTAGAGTAAGGCGTCCTCTTTCTTGGGCAGATCATACATATCCGAGTCCACGGAGGCCGAATCCAAGTCTGCATTAGGGGAGGGGGTAGACAACCATTTGTTCTCCAGGCTTCCCTTCTCCCCACAGTGGCCCCGCCACACCCTCCCTACTCCAGTCTCCCCAGCGTCTAAGCCTTGTCTCCCAAGTGTCGCTGCGGGGCTTCACGACGGACATGTCACCTGAAAACCGATGGGAGAACGAAGACGACGACGAGTTTGGGGGCGAGAGCCTTCGCCTCTGGGTCTCGTACTCGAAGATTTTCTTTTCGTAGAGCTTTCGAGTGGAGCCTGGCCAGACACAGGGTGCGGGGCAATCAGGGGACGAGGGCTGAACGCCCCGAGAGAGCCGGGGTACGCGGGGAGGGGACCTGGGGAAAGGAGGGGGTGGGGGCGCTCAGAATCGAGCGCGGGAAGCGGGGCCCGGGAGGAGTCCTTCGCGCTAGCGGCCGCCGCATACCCACGACAGGCCCGTGAGGGATGTTGTACTGGCGCAGCACTGCGGCCAGCTCGGTGTCCGAAAGAACCGCGTAGTCGTCCATGGCACACGCGGCCCGCACTAGCAGGCGGTGGAGGCCAGGGGCGGCCCAGGCCTGTACACACTACCCGAGCGGCGGAAGCCTCGAAGCGCCGCAGAAGCAGCGCCAGCACCTCGGGAGCGGCTAGACTCGCGTCACGCCGCTGTCAAGTTTGCGTCACAGCAGAGGCCTACGCAGATTGCGTGCGCTGAAGGGGAAGGATCAAATCCTCCGTAGCAACCCGTGTAGAGCGGTCTGGCGGCGGTAACTGGCAAACTGCCAGGGGGCGGGGCTGGAGAACCGATGCGTCAGAGCTGTGTGGGATTGGCTTGTGGAGGAAGACGGGCGGGGCCTGTACGGAGCCCGAGGCTGCAGACCCTGCTAGAGCTGGGCTTCTGGAGGTGGGGTGACCACTCTCTCCCCGTGTGTTTTGACCTAGACATTGGTAGGGGGCGGAAAACACTCGTTTGAGCCTGTAGAAACAAGCCTGCAGTTCAGAGGCGCTGTGTTCTCACGTCCCTTTGTCACTTTAGCCTCAACCTGCTTTGTTTCCTCGTGTTCCAACGTTTAGGGTCCCCATCCGCAGCCTGGTTCTTAGCAATGGGAAGGGACCCCGATTGCATATCCTTCGAGAGCACCCGGAACTACTGCGAGCTCTTTGTGGACGCAATGCCCGAGCAGCGGCAGCCGGGCAGGGCTCACAACTAACTAGGGCACCCTCAGACCCCTGGCCCACCCCGCCCACCCCTGTCGGCCTTTCCGGTCTGCACGGCCCTGGCCTGCGCACCTGCGCCCGCCCATTCCCACCATCTTTCTCCCTGACCCCTCCTTCCATTGGGGATGAAATGGGGCACTGGGCCAGAGGCCGCCAGCACTCCAGAACCAAGGAGCCTTCCAAGGGACCAGGGCGTGCCGATGGGGCGAGCACAGAGTGCCCGCCGTGTGGTGCGTGCAGAAGGACACCTTGTACCTGCCTAAGTCACCATTACCCGAAGACCTGGGGCTCTGAAGGGATCTGAGGAAGGATTCTCAACTGGCATGATAGTCCTTGAGCCGGCTGTGACCAAAAAGGTGGCAGAGTGCAGAACAGGAAGGCTTTCTAAAGATCTGGACTGTGGCTTAACAGTGGGTGATTGATCAGAAAATGATTGTCTCAAACAGTAACCATATTCTACACAAAGTCAGCTGATGCGATTTGGGGTAACGGTAAGACTGCCCCTTATTGGGGGAATACGCAGAGATGCCCAATCTCTTACATAATAGCTAGTGACTGTGAGAACTCTGGTCAGTTCTAGGCTGGCCTGACTGCACTCTGGTGAAGGCCAATTCTCCATGGAAATTTGAAATGGGCAATGATGAGGAGATGGAACCCTGGTTTTGATTTGTTTTGCTTTGTTTGTTTGAGAGAGACAGTCTCTGTAGTTTCAGCTAGTCTTGAACTCACTACATAAACCAGGCTGGCCTCTGTGAGCACCACCTGCTTTTGCTGTGATCAAAGGTGCTCTTCAGGCTGCTTGAAGTCCTTTTTTTGTTGTTGTTGTTTGGTCTTTTTAGGACAGGGTCTCCCCGTAGCCCCTGCTGGCCTGGAACTCATTTTGTAGACCAGGCTGGCCTTGAACTCACAGAGATCCACCTGCCTCTGCCTCCCGAGTGCTGGGATTAAAAGCTGTGCCACCACGCCCGGCTTTGAAGTCCTGTTTTAATCACAAAGACCTTAAAGAAGAATTTCTCTTGGTTGGGTTTTAGCTTAAAGTCAAGGCCTTCCTCTGCTCCCAGAAATGTGGGAGGAAATATATGGGTCCCTGAAAAAGATACTGTGTGGCACTAAGAGGCAGGAGAACCTCGAGCAAGTGTACTGGGGCCTGTGTGTGTGTGTGTGTGTGTGTGTGTGTGTGTGTGTGTGTGTGTGTTTGTGTGTTCTGGCCCAGTCACTGGCTGGCTCATGGATTTTTTTAGTTTTGGCAAAATCAGATTCCCTACCCCCTCTCCCCAAGTGCTGGCCCCTCTCCCAGAGGCCTTGTGTGTACAGAGTGATTGCTCAGTCCTCCCCCATGCCACCCCTCCCCATACAGATCCAAGCTGTTTCCTTATGAGGTCAAGGAATTCTAGGTTTGCCTTCTCCCTAAGGAACACCCTCTGCACCTGCCACAGAACTCTGCCTTTTATTCCCCCCACTGTCCCATTATAAGATCCCATCACAGATGGCACCAGGAAGCTGAACTGTAGTGGTCTTGCACACACTGTCTGGGGACCTGGAGCATAAGTCTAGCTCCATTGCAATGTAGCTTCATTCTAGATGACCAGGGGCCAGGCAAGCTCTTAACCAATAGAGCTAAGAGACTGCACCCTTTCCTTCATACAGAGGAGGAATCAGGATTCCAGAGTCAAATGAGGCTTTTGCAATAGCCCCAAATTGAGTGATACAGTCATGGAAGTATTGTCCCCTAGAAGTTCGTACTCCTCCAGGTGCTGACCTGATCTGGCCTCACACCTGTCAATCGCGAGTTAAGAGGGACAGGAAGGGTGTGTACGGGGTACTCTGGGTCTCTGGGGAGATCTTCTTGGGAAGTAGACATTGGCAGGTGTAGCCAACAGGGAAACAGCTTGGAAATGACCCATTCTAAGTTAAGAATAAGAAAATAGTTGGGCTGAGCATGGTGGCGCATGCCTTTAATCCCAGCCCTCAGGAGGCAAAGGCAGGCGGATCTCTGTGAGTTTAAGGCCAGCCTGGTCTACATAGTGAGTTCCAGGCCACCCTGTCTCAAAAAAAGACCAAAAAAAGAAAATAGTTGGGCCTGTAATTATACTTGGCACTCAGGAATCTGGGAATTAAATGTTCAAGGCCTGCCTCAGCTACAGAGGGAATTCAAGGCCATCCTGGGTGGGTAACTTAGTGAGATCCTGTCTCAAAATAAAAAGTAAAATGAGGACTAGGGATGTAGTTGGCTCAGTTGTAGGTTACTTGACCTGTACGTATGAGTCCCTGAATTCAATCTCCAGTACCATAAAAAAAGCTGTAAGGAAAAGTCTACATGAAAACATTTATTCACCACAAAGAGAACATGTCGTTAACGTCTTAAGATTTTCATGAAGGGACAGTTATTTCTATACTAATCTTCATATGTGATAGACCTGAAAGAAGCTGAGGTACTAACTTCTTTAAAAAAAATTTTTTTTTAAGCCTGGGTATTGTGGTGCACATGCCTTTAGTCCCAGCACTTGGTAGACAGAGGTGGATCTCTATGAGATTGAGGCCATAGTGAGTTACAGGTGAGCTGGAGCTACAGGGAGACCTTGTAGGAGAGAGAGAGAGAGGAGAGAGAGAGAGAGATTTTATTTGTATTTTATGTGTATGAGTGTTTTTTTGTCTGTATGTATATGCATGTTGCCTGTGGAGGCCAGAAGAGGGTTTCAGATCCTCAGATCCCCTGGAACTGGAGTTAAGGATGAATGTTAGCTACCATGTGGTGCTGGGAGCTGAACCTGGGACCTCTGGAAGGGCAGTAAGTGCTCTTAACGCTGAGCCATCTCTGCAGCCCTGAAGCACTAACTTTTTGTGTTTAGAGTGTATATGTGCAGTGGGAGGGCAAAGAATTCAAATGCAGTAGCGGGTTCTGAAACTCCACCACACACTGACTACCTCTTCCATTTGCCTACCATTGGCCATGATTGCTATGCTTGTGCATAAGAGTTTCCCTCATGGAAGAACAGTCTTTTCCATGAACTCTGGCTCAGACACCTCATGAACCTGAAATCAGTCCCCCTAGTCTAGTGAATGAAGATAATCTGGCCTTTCTAGTAGGGGTGTTTTACTGGAGGAACAGTGAGAGACCTTGGCACTATTGGGAGGCCAAAGTGTGGAATATTGTCAGCAGAGCTGACAAAGGCAGCAGTGGATTCAGAGACCTGGAGGGGCCCAGTACCTTGCTATTCAAGTTAAACTATAGATTGCAAAATTCACTCTGCAGGTGTGATCAAACTCCCTCATTGCCTTCTATTCTTTTTTATTATTTTTTTCTTTTTCCTTTCTTCCTTCCTCTCCTCTTCCTCCTCCTCCTCTTTTTCCCCCCTCCTGCTTTCCCTTTTCTCCCCTCTTTCACTCTCATCTATTTAACCTAGGCTGGCCTGGAGTTTGGAGTCCTCTTAGCCTCCTGAGTGCTGGGATGACAGGCATGTGCCACTGTGCCTGGCTTCCTTCTTTTTTTGATACAGAGTAGGAAAAAAAAAAATCAAGCTGGGTGTGGTGGCTCATGCCGGTCATTCCAGCACCCAGGAGGCAGAAGTAGGAGGATTGCCAGGAGTTTGAGGCCTTGTGTGGGTGCTGTGTAGTGAGTTCCAGGTCAGCCGGCTTTATGGTGAGACTGAATTTCACACACACACACACAGTCAGAATACAATTCTATACAGTAAGGGAAATCTTGTTTGTGAAAAGTCCGTTTTGTGTGTTATGTGTGCATATGAGTGTGCTGGCACAATATAAAGTGTAGCGTATATTGGGATTGTAGGCAAAAATATTAAAATGGCACTGCTTTTTGTGGCCTTCCTCTAGGAAGTGACATTTGAGCTATATCTGAAGCTACCAGGAAATGGGCACATAAAAGAGGAAGAGAGCATGGCAGTGTCAGGGCATGGCTATACCCACCAAGCTGACAGACACTTGGCTCTTTGTACCCTATTGCACACTTGCAGGCTTTGAGACTGCACCTGATTGCTCTGAGAGTTCAGTAAGTTTCTGCTACTACCCACTGCTAGGCCAAGAACTGCACATATCAGGAGCCAAATCAATGACAGGCAGGGGGCTTGGTCATCACAGAGCCCAGGGACCTGTAGTCCACCCTCTGGGCCTTACACATGGTAGATGGTTAGTAAACACCTGCAATGCCTGTTGCCTCTACCCCATGGGGCCAGGGTTGACCTGTGTGGCTAGCCCAGGCTTGGGCAGAGACAAAAGGTTGTGATTGTGGACAACTCCCTATAATGGGTGGCCTTGGAGCAGTCTTTCCAGCTAGGGCGCTGGAAAGTTTAGGGTTCCCCTAAACTTAGCCATCCAGTCTCGCTGAGGTTAGGCCTAGACATGGGCCTTGCAGACCCAGCACTGGAGGTGAGCCCCCCCCCTTAAGCCTGGCGGCCCTGTCAGAGAGCTGAGCTCATCCTGGGGGGCGGTGTCGCCAAGCGGCCCGGCACTAGAGCTCATGGCGCGCCCCCGCACCCCCTCCCCGCCCCCGGCTCCGGGGCGATTTTACCAATTAAGGCTTTCTTGCCGGGCCCGGCCCGGCGGGGCGCGGGGCGGGCGTGGGGCGGGGATGCAGCCAACAAGAAGGCGGGCGGCAGCAGCGCATTCGCGTGGAGGCGCGCGTAGCGCAGCGGACGCCAGCAGAGCCCTGAGGCGTCCGGCGGGGGCGCGGAGAGCCGGGCGCCACCCGGCGGTGGCAGGGACAGCAGGTGAGGGCTCTGTGTCCTGCTCTGTGCGGGCAGTCGGTGCGGCGCTCCAGAGCTGAAAGGAGAGGTCAGGAAGGTGGGCGGAGAGGCGGAAGCCAGGTGCAGCTTGGGTGTGTGGGCCCAGGGCCCAGGCATCTGCGAGTGGTGTCTAGAGGCTACCTTACAAAGTGTACCCACAAACTTGTGTTTGTGCCCTAGAATTTTGGAGCCCAAGGCCACAGAGGTCCCTGAGAGAGGGGCTGGTGTCTAAGCGATTGGCGGAGATGGGTACAGGCGTGGGCACCCAGAAACTAGCCATTGCATGCCTGTCTGGGAAAGGTCCTGAGACCAGTACCTTGACTGGAATAAGAGTGAGTGGTAACTTGGAAGGCCACTACAGTTAATGCCACGAGAGATCCGAGGGGGGTGATGGGTTCTCTGCTGGTAGCAGATGGTTTGGGCCCAGAGGAGCTGATTCCGAGGCTGTGACAGGGCTAGGGCCAGCTAGATTTAACGTTTGGGTCTTGGGTCCTCAGTTTGGTTCTGAGTGGGCTGTTCATTGCTAGTCAGATCCCAATGCCAATGGGGTCAGGAAAAGTAGATGAAGTCCAATTGGGCAGTCTCTTGCAGCTCCAGGCTGTATGGTCAAGGTGAGAGCTCAGGAAATGGATGCTCTCATGTGTCCCATCTGGACTTGCTTTGCAGGCACAGGTATCACGGCGGGGATCTACTGCTTTCTTCCTGGCGCCCCCTGGCTACAGCGGTCTAGAAAAAGCTCTTCAGGGACCAGTATGGCTGGTGGGCTTGGGGTTAAGGTTCCCTGTGGGAGGGTCTGGCCTGGGGTCTGGGGGTGGGGGAGAGGAGGTGGGCGGGGTGTGTCTAACATCCAAGAATCTACTCCAAATAAGGGAAAATATGAAAGAGCTGGATTTTGGCTTGCTCGGACTGCCGCATCTGGATCTTTGGGATGGGGCGACATCTGGTGGTGGTACTGGATCCACTCTAAGGACAAGAACCCTCCACCCCCTCTTATTCCTTCTTTCCCCTAAATAGTCAGATCATAGGGCAGGAAGGTGGGACACCCAAATTCTGTCCTGTCTGTTGGAGTTGAGTACTGGTCAGTTACTGTGATTCAGTTTCCTTATTCTCTGATAATGAACGAAGCCAGATGATACAACTAAATGGCACTTAGTGGAGCAAGAATCAATTCTTGATTTAATTCCACACATAGGAAGTTGTTACTCTCCAGTAGGTCAGGGGGACCAGAAGGACAACTCTAAGCCTGTCTTGAATGACACCTAAGGCAGAGCAGGATGTGCATGTATACCCTTTGACAGTTCTCCCTGTCACCCCATCCCCCAACTCTCACTTTGGTATATTTGGTGTAGCAGATGTATATGAAAACAGGATAGGGGAGAGTATGGGGGGGGGCTCAGTACTAAAAATGCCATTTGGCTGGTGAGATTATAGGCAGCTCCAAGGTAAACATACTGAGGTAGAGGTGATGCCCTTTGTGGCCACAGCCCCACCACAGGCAATGCAGACAGACACCTCAGGCCATAGGAGAGGCAACCATATTTGGGCATTACACGTTGGCCAACTCAGGGCCTCCTTCAGCTACTGGTCTTTAGGAGATTATTGTTAGAATTGAGCCGTAGGGATAAAGGCCTGTCTTTCTGGAGAAAAGACAGAGATGGAAACATTCTGGAGAGGGAAGTACACATGACTTAGATGGAGTCTACTAATGGGAAAGAAGACATAGGTAAGCTGAATTCTCTTCAATGAAAAGGTAGTAGTGTCCCCTCTAGTCTCCATGCCCCTGTACCTTTGCTGTTCTTTGTCTCAGTACAGCATCCTTTGCACTGTCTCCAGAATTATCTACCAGAAAATTAACTTTTAGAGAATAGCTTCACACTACTCTGGGTACACAACCGAGGCTCTTCAAGCTTTGACATCTGGTGTTCCTCCCTCTGTAACCTGGAATCCTGTCCTTGAGACCCATCTAACACTTGCCACTGAACTTGAGTTCTCCTCAGATACAGATGCTCAGAGTCTGCCAGGCCTTATGGGAATCCTCATGGGGCCAGAAAGCCACCACCTCTTGAGTCACACTGGGCTCAAGGGCTATTCTGCCGGAGGAAAACACCTCTAGTGTTCGGAATGGTGACTTAGGCAGGCACAAGGTGTCCTTCTGCACGCACCACACGGCGGGCACTCTGTGCTCGCCCCATCGGCACGCCCTGGTCCCTTGGAAGGCTCCTTGGTCCTGGAGTGCTGGCGGCCTCTGGCCCAGTGCCCCATTTCATCCCCAATGGAAGGAGGGGTCAGGGAGAAAGATGGTGGGAATGGGCGGGCGCAGGTGCGCAGGCCAGGGCCGTGCAGACCGGAAAGGCCGACAGGGGTGGGCGGGGTGGGCCAGGGGTCTGAGGGTGCCCTAGTTAGTTGTGAGCCCTGCCCGGCTGCCGCTGCTCGGGCATTGCGTCCACAAAGAGCTCGCAGTAGTTCCGGGTGCTCTCGAAGGATATGCAATCGGGGTCCCTTCCCATTGCTAAGAACCAGCCTGCGGATGGGGACCCTAGGCCCGGGGACAAGGGGGAATGATGACAGAGGAGGGTGGGGTGCAGGGTCGAAGCGGAGCCCAGGTGACTCAGAGATCTCATTCGCTCCACCCCCCGCAGGGGCTTGGAGAAAAGACCGTCCCTTCTAAGGGTGTGCGTGTTGGAATTTAGCAATCCTGGGCCAGAAGTACTCAGCTACCCCCTCCCCCGCTCCGTGGTCCGTTTCCTGCGGCGCTATCGGGCCAGGGAGCCTCTTTGCCCCTTTTGGGGCCCAAAGACCCTCCCTGGAATCAGGGAGCTGGGTCCCACAGGGGTCTTTGAGGAGGCATTCCAACGGGCGGGGCGAGGTGGGGCAGGCGCTCCCGAAGGCCGCGCCCAGAGGAAACCCCGCCCCCAGCTCCGCCCTCCACCCGCATTTAAAGGGCTCGCTCTTCCCGCAGAACAACGCCTGTTCTGTGCCTCGGCTCTCCAGCGCTGAGGTTCCTACGACTTTAATTGAAGGGCCGTCCCCTCGCCGAAGCTGCAGCACCGCCCACCGGCTCCTCGCGCCTCAAAATGAGTAGCTCCCACTCCCGCTCCGGCCAGAGCGCGGCGGGCGCGGCTCCGGGAGGCGGTACGGACACGCGCGACGCGGAGATGCCGGCTACCGAGAAAGACCTGGCGGAGGACGCGCCATGGAAGAAGATCCAACAGAACACGTTCACTCGCTGGTGCAATGAGCACCTCAAGTGCGTGAGCAAGCGCATCGCCAACCTGCAGACCGACCTGAGCGACGGGTTGCGGCTCATCGCACTGCTCGAGGTACTCAGTCAGAAGAAGATGCACCGCAAGCACAACCAGCGACCCACCTTCCGCCAGATGCAGCTCGAAAACGTATCGGTGGCGCTTGAGTTCCTGGACCGTGAGAGCATCAAACTCGTGTCCATTGGTGAGGATGCGGGCCGCCCTGGGGCGCCGCGCGGGCGGGGGCGCCACACTTCTTCCTTTTCTCCCCCCGAAGGCCCCCTCCAAGTTCCCCTCCCAAGCTCCCGCACAGCCAAGGGTACCGCTGGGCCCCTGGGCTGCAGTGCTCTGTGCAGTCCTCGAGAACAAAGGCCGCGCAGGCTGGCCTGCTGAGCGTGCGATCCGCTACGTGCCCCCACCCGCACGCCGCGCTCTGCTGGCCTGCGCCCAGGCTGAGCTCACATCCTCCACAGGCCGCGCCCCCATCGCTGCACCAGTGGTCGAACAGAGCCTGGTCGTGCCCCGACTTCTTAAGACTAGGCTTCTGCTCCTAAGTGCCACACCCCATCCCTGAGCAGCTGGATGCCCAGGGTCTCCCCAGTAAGGCGATTTAGAGAGGACCTTCCGACCTTTAGGCGCCCCTCTGGTTCTAAAGTGGAAGCTGCAGCTTGTGGCTTCTATTGTCTAGGGCTTCCTCAACTTCTGTCCCTGGAAGATGCTCCCCTGTTGGAGGGGGTTCCAACCACCAGTTTAGATCCCTCCTGGGGACCTTGCTAGCAAAACTGCAACCAACGTATGTTGGGTGTGGTTAACTGAAGGCACCCGCTCACCTGGCCTTGACCTGTTGGGCCTCCAGCTTTGCTGTTTATCATGAGCCAAACTCTTACTTCCGAGGTAGACATTGCTTTTCTGCGTCTAAAATACAGGGATCGGTTGAAAGGTGCTTCAGTGTGCAACCCAGTATCCATGTCATTGGGCTGCGGAGGCTGACACTGGCCTCTCCTGCAGCAGCATCCTATGCCTTTTTCAAAGTAAGGGGCTGCTCATGGATAGGCACCAGAATTGGTAACTTGGAAATGTGGAACAGAGAAAGTAGAAGGGGACTGAAATGACCTTCTAAGTTATCCTTAGGGCTTTGGAATGGTACACAGTACACACTAAACCTAAGAAAGTGAGAAACCAAGATTCATTTCTCCTGGCTACTTAGAGAGTAGCTTTCAAGTGCCAGGTTCTTTCTTTGGAATGCCCATAGAGGCGTGCCAGTGGACATATGGAGGCCCAGCCCCCCCCCTCCCAGCCTCAGTCTAGCCAGCTGAGTCATTTCTGAGTGTGTGGGGGGGCAACCGGATGTGTGGGGAGGCAGGCCACACCCTAGCTCTTTGGGGGGGGGTCTCCTCCCTCCTTCCTTCTCCCCTCCTTCTTGTGAGCTGGCTGGAGCAGGCCTAGTTCCCAGAGCTTTGCCATATAAGGCAAAAAAATGTTGGAAAGCAGCAGTGATTAGGGGAGGGAGGGGGCAGGCTGGCTCAGGGGCTGGGGAAAGGGGGTGGGATGGGGCGGGGCCGTCTAACCAGGCAGCCTCCCAATCCTGGGCCCTGGTCCTCTATTTGGAGGGGGATGCAGCTGACATACGCCTAATATGGACCCGGGAGAGAGCCCTGCCTTATCTGCCAGGGTTGGTGGCCTTGGCTTGTTCCTCTCCCTGGAGGTCACTGAGGACCTCTGTCTCCTTGGGGGCTCCCGTGCTAGACCTGTGACTTGGAGTAGGGACCTTGTGTCCTTGGTCTTTTCTGAACTTCCCCTCCCCATCTTCCCACCATTTTGGTACAATGAAAAACAACCATGATGGGCCAGAGCCAACCTGTTTGGAAATGAGGAAACTCAGTCTTGAGGGGTTCAGCGGGTCCTCTAGGTGCTACCCACTAGACTTGGAGCCACCTGCCCTAGATGACCTTCCAGTGGTGTCTTTCTAGTTATGACCCTCCCCCATTGACTCACTAGATAAGCATTCACTGATTACAGAGCAGGCCTGCAGGATTTCAGAAGATGAGCTCTTAGAGAACCAGACCAACCCTAAGCCACCCACCCTTGAGGAGGTTAAGAGTAGAAGTGGCCTTGGGTGGGGCTGAGGGGTTGCCATGGTGATGGGTGGGCAGGGTGTCCGCCCTAACCACTTCCCTTGTGGTAGGCCTGGTGGCTGCTTGAGACCTAACCCGCTAGGTGGCAAGTAGGCTGTGTACTGTGGCAGCAGAGTAGGGTCACTGGAGCAGTGGGGCTTGAGCACCCCACCCAAGGCCTCTGCAGCTAAAGCTCCCAAGTGACCCTGGGTACCAGAGGCAAGATTACCCAGCCCCACCCTACTCTTCCTCTTCCTCCAGCTGGGCAATGGGGACTCTTGTCACCCTAGCAGTTCCCTACAGGCCTCAGTGAGTCAGGACTAACTGTAGTTCCTTTGACCCCTGGCCCCTCCCCAAGCCAGCCCTCTTTGTGCCACCTCCTGACTCCACTCCTAGTTTGACTGGAGGGAGGACAAGGAAGTGGTGAGGGATGGGGCTTCACCCCAGGATACTTGCTTGCCAACACCTCTACTTCCCCTGTTTTATCCCCCACCCTGGAGCAACAGTTATATTTCCTAACAATTCTTTACCAACCCAGCCTTCCTCTTCCTTGGCCCCAATCCAGCTTAAGGTCCGAGGCCCTGCTTCTAGACCACTCAGGGCTGGGCTACTTTTTCCCAGTTCCCAGAGATTCCTGGAAGTGGGGTGCAGATCCTGACCTCAGCAGCTGCAAAACATTTGTCCCACTCACTCTTCTGTTATCCTTCTGCCACTGTCCCTGTTATTGCATTATATTGTCATCAAGTGTCTCTGAAATGTCTTCCCTTCTGCCACAAAAGTCTCCTTTACTGCCAGACATCCCTTTGTGTCCCTTTAGGAGCTCTGGGCAGAGGGTGCCAGGCCCATATACCACCCCTAGCTGGACAAGGCCTTTCTCTCTTGACTGGCTTGCTGTGCCACCCAACTAGGGCTCTCCCCCATAGCCTTGGGTGGGAGAATCCTTGATTGCCCAGTGCTGCCACCTCTCTTCCTACAGACAGCAAGGCCATCGTAGATGGGAACCTGAAGCTGATCCTGGGCCTTATCTGGACCCTGATCCTACACTACTCCATCTCCATGCCTATGTGGGATGAGGAGGAGGATGAGGAGGCCAAGAAGCAAACACCCAAGCAGAGGCTCCTAGGCTGGATCCAGAACAAGCTGCCACAGCTCCCCATTACCAATTTCAGTCGGGACTGGCAGAGTGGCCGGGCCCTAGGTGCTCTTGTTGATAGTTGTGCCCCAGGTAAGGGGCATGGAGGTGGGAGACCTTGGGCTGAGGCTGTCTGGTTGACCTAGGAGGTGGTCTTATAGTCCCCAGACTGACATTACCACTTTTCCTGTGTCATAGGCCTGTGTCCTGACTGGGACTCGTGGGATGCCAGCAAGCCTGTGAACAATGCACGGGAAGCCATGCAGCAGGCTGATGATTGGCTTGGCATCCCTCAGGTATGCCCCCTGACTGGCTCACCTGCAACTGGGGGTGATAGGTCATGGTGAGGAGAGGTCTAATGGTTCCTGTCTTCTGTCTCTGACAGGTGATCACCCCTGAGGAAATTGTGGACCCCAATGTGGATGAGCATTCTGTCATGACCTACCTGTCCCAGTTCCCCAAAGCTAAGCTGAAGCCAGGGGCTCCCCTTCGGCCCAAACTGAATCCAAAGAAAGCCCGAGCCTATGGGCCAGGTAAGAGGGCTTGGACAGGCGTGCTTCTGGGGGTTCTATGACGTAGGACAGTATTTTCTCTCAACTTGGGTCCTAAGGGGGCTTGGGTTGTGGCAGCTGGGAAATGAAATGCCATTCTTGAGGGAGACTAGGATCAGGACCAGTCAGACCTGGTGTCTTGACAAGGGAGTATTAGTGAGGTCCTTAAGTCCCACTGGCCTATGGGAAGCTTCCTCAGGGAGGGAGGACCCAGCATGCAGCTTTTCTATAATTGGAGATGAAACAGTTGGGATCGTGTAGGTGCAAGTGATTGGGAAACCAGGCTGTTCTAGAGAACGGGCATGGGCCTGTCCTGGTGGCAAGAATACAGCTGGGTTCTGAGGCCAGGCTCAGCATGCTGGGATCTATATGGAATAAACTTGCCTGGTTTGGATTGTGCCTGGCTAGGTAAAGGAGGGGCACTGAGCTCGCAGAAGGATAGGGGTGTTACGCCTGTGTTCCTGCTATGCTTTAGTATCTGGGAACCAGGGTTTAGAAGGGGGAGGCTATGCTGGCCTTACCAGCTGGTCCATGGCTTCTTCACCCTCTCCTGACAGGCATCGAGCCCACAGGCAATATGGTGAAGAAGCGGGCAGAGTTCACCGTGGAGACCCGAAGTGCTGGCCAGGGAGAGGTGCTAGTGTATGTGGAGGACCCAGCTGGACACCAGGAAGAGGTAGGACTATCCATTGGTAGGACAGGATCCTGCTGAGTCCCCTTTCGGAGGGGCTGCTCTTAACAAAGGCTCGTGGGCCCTTTTTCACCATAGGCAAAAGTGTCTGCCAATAATGACAAGAACCGTACCTTCTCTGTCTGGTATGTCCCTGAAGTGACAGGGACTCATAAGGTGAGCCCTTAGCTGATAAGGGAGGCTGGTGGCCATGGGTAGTTGGTGGAGGGCCCCAGACCTCACTCTCCTGGTCTGCCCCTCCTGGGAATAGGTGACTGTGCTCTTTGCTGGTCAGCACATTGCCAAGAGCCCTTTTGAAGTGTATGTGGACAAGTCACAGGGTGATGCCAGCAAAGTGACTGCTCAGGGCCCTGGCCTGGAGCCCAGTGGCAACATCGCCAACAAGACCACCTACTTTGAGATCTTCACTGCAGGTGAGGGGAGGCTGATGAGGCACAGCCAGCCATTAGAGAGAGCTGTGCTAGAGTCCCAGAGCTGAGTTTGTGCCTTGGGACAGGAGCTGGCACGGGCGAGGTGGAAGTTGTCATCCAGGACCCTACAGGACAGAAAGGCACAGTGGAGCCTCAGCTGGAGGCCCGAGGCGACAGCACCTATCGCTGTAGCTACCAGCCCACCATGGAGGGCATCCACACCGTGCATGTCACCTTTGCTGGTGTTCCCATCCCTCGCAGCCCCTACACTGTCACTGTTGGCCAAGGTACGCCTGGCCCTGGATGCCCTCCTACTATGATGCTGTGGCCTGGGCTTCGTGTGGGAGGGGGAGGCTGTTGGGACCATCCCACTCCAGCCCCTGCCTGGGAGCCCTGGTCTATGAGCTTCCACTGTCTGGGCAAGCACTATCTTTCCTTCCCCATGCTGGGGCCCTTCTTGCTTCTTCTTTCCTCGTCCCTCTCCGTCTCTCTTCTCCATGCTTTTACCTTCGGAAGAGCTCGCTCCAGCTGTTTAGAAACCTGCTGCTCTCTGCTCTACCTACAGGGTCAACGGTACTTGGATCCATCTTCCTCTTGGTGGGGAGGGCTGGGTAGAGGTATTAGGGCTGGTGTCAAGCAAGTGGGAGAAAGCCTGCCCTGTCCCTGCTTGGGATGCAGGTTTTAGGGTCATGGCCCATTTCAGTTCTTTCTTGCATGTGCCTTGCCAGCCTGTTGGGCCAACCTCCTGAGGGACTATCCAATCCCAGTGGTCTATCCCTGTGGGTGGCAGGGGAAGGGACACCCAGCCCTAGCTCCCAGTAGCTCAGCTAGACTCTCTGCCCACAGCCTGTAACCCAGCTGCCTGCCGGGCTGTTGGCCGAGGTCTCCAACCTAAGGGTGTACGGGTGAAGGAGACAGCTGACTTCAAGGTGTACACAAAGGGTGCTGGCAGCGGGGAGCTAAAGGTCACTGTAAAGGGCCCCAGTAAGTTGGTATGGGGGTTGTGGCAGGTGATGGGCCTCAGGGTCATGGCTGGGCAGACCTGAGTTCTTGCTTGTCTCTACAGAGGGCGAGGAACGTGTAAAGCAGAAGGACCTGGGGGATGGCGTGTATGGTTTTGAGTATTATCCCACAGTCCCTGGCACATACACAGTCACCATCACATGGGGAGGTCAGAACATTGGCCGCAGGTGAGTTCCTTCCACTGCTCACTGTGCCCTGAATCTTCCCAGCATACTGTGTGGTGCAGGGCCAGTGGCATCTTCCTGTCTGGTTCACAGCTGCTGGGCACAGGGTGGCTCCCATACAGGGCGGTGCTTCTCGGTGCTCACCAGTGTGGCACTTTCACTTGCAGTCCCTTCGAGGTGAAAGTGGGCACTGAGTGTGGCAATCAGAAGGTGCGGGCCTGGGGCCCTGGGCTAGAGGGCGGCGTTGTTGGCAAGTCAGCAGACTTCGTGGTAGAGGCCATTGGTGATGATGTGGGCACCCTGGGTAAGTTGGGGTCTTTAATAGGCATACCTGAAGAAGAGGGTAGCAGGCTACCCTGAGGCTCCAGGGCACCAATGGGACTAATGGCTCTTGTCAGGGTTCTCGGTGGAAGGTCCATCACAGGCCAAGATTGAATGTGATGACAAAGGTGATGGTTCCTGTGATGTGCGCTACTGGCCCCAGGAGCCTGGCGAGTATGCTGTTCATGTGTTGTGCAACAGCGAGGACATCCGTCTTAGCCCCTTCATGGCTGATATCCGGGAGGCACCCCAGGACTTTCACCCAGATAGGGTAAAGGGCACATAGTACTGACCTGAGCCTTTCGATTCTGCTTGGGAAGGCTTCTGTGGGTGGGTATCAGTCCCATCTTGTCAACTAGGCTGGGGTCTTGAGCCAGACTCTGGCTGATATCCCCAGCACCATGCCCTGCCATTCTGTGTTCTTGCTGCCCTATCTGCTTTTGGTGACCTTGATTTAGTTTCCTGAGATTGAGGTGGTCTCTTACCAGGTGAAAGCACGTGGGCCTGGACTGGAGAAGACTGGTGTGGCTGTAAACAAACCAGCAGAGTTCACAGTTGATGCCAAGCATGGTGGGAAGGCCCCTCTCCGAGTCCAAGTCCAGGTAGGGTGCCTGCCCATGTTGAGGGCAGGGCAGGCAGGCCCCAAGGCCTGGGCAGAGACGAACAGGCTGCTTATTTCTGCCCACCTTATAGGACAATGAGGGCTGCCCCGTGGAGGCAACAGTCAAGGACAATGGCAATGGCACTTACAGTTGCTCCTATGTGCCAAGGAAGCCAGTGAAGCACACAGCAATGGTGTCTTGGGGAGGTGTCAGCATCCCCAACAGCCCCTTCCGGGTAAGCTAGCCTATGGGACTTTATCCCTTCTTCCCAGAGCCCTTTTGTTTAATAGCAGTTTTAACAAGATCAAGCTTACATACTGTATAATGTGCCCATATACAGTTGATGACTACATGGTTTTTTAGTATATTTAGCTGTATTTAGATATTTAGGTGTTGGCAGCTATCACCACAGTCTAAGTTTAGGACATTTTCATCATCTCCAAAGAAACTCCATCCTCTCCACTCCCTCTTCCTCCAGCCTGTAGAAGCCACTGATCTGCTGTTTCTATGGATTTTCCTTTTCTGTTTCAAATAGATGGAGTGATATAATGTATGACTTTCTTTCACTGAGTGTCATGTGAAGGTTCGTCCACATTGTAGCCTGTCAGTGTCTTTCTTTTTTATGGCTGAATAATACCCCGTTATGTGGATGGAACACATTGTGCTTGTCTATTTATTTGATGAACCTGTAGGGTGTTTTTACTTTGGGGCTATTGTGAACAGCCATACTAGGAACATTAGGGTTCATTTTCCTTGGGTAGTTACCTAGGAGTGCAATCACAGCATCATGTAGTCACATTTACCTATTTGAGGAACTGCCTGATTTGTCCCAAGGCAGCTATACTGTTTGGCCTGTCTATCAGCAGTAGTCAAGGGAGTCTTACCTGCCATGCCACAGGCTTGCCATGCCTTTTCACTTGCCCTTGTACTACAGGTGAATGTAGGAGCTGGCAGCCACCCAAACAAGGTCAAAGTGTATGGTCCAGGAGTGTCCAAGACTGGGCTTAAGGCCCACGAGCCCACCTACTTTACTGTGGATTGCACAGAGGCTGGCCAGGGTAAGGCATGGCTTTGAATGGGAGAGCAGGTGGGTGGGCTGTCTCTCGCCACAAAGTCCCAAACTCTGTTCCTCTCCCCTCCAACCACAGGAGATGTCAGCATTGGTATCAAGTGTGCCCCCGGAGTGGTGGGTCCCACTGAGGCTGACATTGACTTTGACATCATCCGTAACGACAATGATACCTTCACTGTGAAATACACGCCCCGTGGGGCTGGTAGCTATACCATCATGGTCCTTTTTGCTGACCAGGTAGGTGTTACTACTCCCAGCCCCTAGACTGCTAGGTGTTGGGGTACTGCTATCCTCAACCCTTTTTCTCTCATCACCTATAGGCCACACCCACCAGCCCCATCCGGGTAAAAGTGGAGCCTTCCCATGATGCCAGCAAGGTGAAAGCTGAGGGTCCTGGCCTCAGTCGCACTGGTACGGATGAGTGTTATATGGGAGCTTTAGTGGCATCAAGGGTGAGGGCTCGAAGTAGAGTGCCCCTATGTGGTCACTATGTCTCTTCAGGTGTTGAGCTTGGTAAACCCACCCATTTTACCGTCAATGCCAAAGCCGCTGGCAAAGGCAAGTTGGATGTCCAGTTCTCAGGACTGACTAAGGGGGATGCAGTGCGAGATGTGGACATCATTGACCACCATGATAACACCTACACTGTCAAGTATACTCCTGTGCAGCAGGTAGGTACCCCCTGCGCCCACACCCCTTCTCTGTAGTCATAGGCCTCCTTGTAAGGTGGGCTAGGTGGGCTGCTGCAAGGGACTTCATTTCTCACCTGGGAGGAGGGTGAAGAGCAAAGCTAGTGTTTCTGACCCACCTACGTAAGCTGGGAACCCATCCTTTTCTACTCATCTCAGGGCCCAGTAGGTGTCAGTGTCACTTATGGAGGAGATCCCATCCCCAAGAGCCCCTTTTCAGTGGGAGTATCTCCAAGCCTGGACCTCAGCAAGATCAAGGTGTCTGGCCTCAGTGACAGTAAGTAATTGCTGTATTTGCCATTGCCATTGAGGACCACTCCATTTTACCTGGTCTGAGTCTTGCCTGGGACTGCGTAAGCAAGGCGTGATGGTTGATTTTTGTCTCCTCTGCTTTCATCATCTGTTAACAGAAGTGGACGTTGGCAAAGACCAAGAGTTCACAGTGAAGTCAAAGGGTGCAGGTGGCCAAGGCAAAGTGGCATCCAAGATTGTGGGCCCCTCAGGTGCAGCAGTGCCCTGTAAGGTGGAGCCAGGCCTAGGAGCTGACAACAGTTTGGTACGCTTTGTGCCCCGAGAGGAGGGGCCCTATGAGGTGGAGGTGACCTATGATGGTGTGCCTGTGCCTGGCAGCCCTTTTCCTGTGGAAGCTGTGGCTCCCACCAAGCCTAGCAAGGTAATTGGGTTTGGGATGCTCTTAAGGGTAGACCTATTGTCCTTTTTGAGGGTGCCTAATTTTCATATTTGTCCTTATCCTTTGTCATTTCCATCTTTATGATTGATGGGTGGCAGTCTATGCCTTTCTTGTCCCTGTTTGTTTGGGGAGGAAAGCCAGGACAAAAGGAGGCAGATGGAAGTTTGGGCTGACATCAGCTCCTGACCACCTCCTTCTCTTAGGTGAAGGCGTTTGGACCAGGGCTACAGGGAGGCAATGCAGGCTCTCCTGCCCGCTTTACCATTGATACCAAGGGTGCTGGCACTGGTGGCCTGGGCCTGACAGTGGAAGGCCCCTGCGAAGCACAGCTTGAGTGCCTGGACAACGGGGATGGCACATGTTCTGTGTCCTATGTGCCCACTGAGCCTGGGGACTACAACATCAACATCCTTTTTGCTGACACTCACATCCCTGGCTCCCCGTTCAAGGCCCATGTGGTTCCTTGTTTCGATGCATCCAAGGTGAAGTGCTCAGGCCCTGGGCTAGAGCGGGCTACTGCTGGTGAGGTAGGCCAGTTCCAAGTGGACTGCTCAAGCGCAGGCAGTGCAGAGTTGACAATTGAGATCTGCTCTGAAGCTGGCCTGCCAGCTGAGGTATACATTCAGGATCATGGTGACGGCACACACACGATCACCTACATTCCTCTGTGCCCTGGGGCTTACACTGTCACCATCAAGTATGGAGGCCAGCCTGTGCCCAACTTCCCCAGCAAGCTGCAGGTGGAGCCTGCTGTGGACACATCGGGTGTGCAGTGCTACGGGCCTGGGATTGAGGGTCAAGGTAAGGAGGCCTGCTATGGGATGCATAGGTCGGGGGGGGGCAGTTACAGAAAGCAAGGATCCCAGAGCCACAGCCTCTGCACTGTGGCCCTCTCCAGGTGTCTTCCGAGAGGCAACCACTGAGTTCAGTGTGGATGCCCGGGCTCTCACACAGACTGGAGGACCACACGTAAAGGCCCGTGTGGCCAACCCCTCGGGCAACCTGACAGAGACCTATGTACAGGACTGTGGTGATGGCACGTACAAAGTAGAATACACACCATATGAAGAAGGTATGTGTGCGCTAGGGCTCCCTTAGGCAGGGCAGGGAGTGAATTGGGGAGTCCACCTCCTTCTGACCTGGCCTTGCCTCTAGGACTGCACTCTGTAGACGTGACTTATGATGGCAGCCCTGTACCCAGCAGTCCCTTCCAGGTGCCTGTAACGGAGGGCTGTGACCCCTCCCGGGTCCGTGTCCATGGGCCAGGCATCCAAAGTGGTACCACCAACAAACCCAATAAGTTCACAGTGGAGACCAGGTAAGTGAGCCACCAGGGAAGCAAGGGCAGCCAATGGACTTGGGAATCTGGAAATCCCAGGTATTGACAGATTGCCTTTTTGGACCAGGGGAGCTGGCACAGGTGGCCTGGGTCTGGCTGTTGAGGGCCCCTCTGAGGCCAAGATGTCCTGCATGGATAATAAGGATGGCAGCTGCTCGGTAGAATACATCCCCTATGAGGCTGGCACCTACAACCTTAATGTCACCTATGGTGGTCACCAAGTGCCAGGTGAGGAGATGATGACCAGGACAGACCTAAAACTGCTACTAATCCCCACTGTGTCTTACATAGCTACCATCCCTTTGTCCCAATCCCTAGGTAGTCCCTTCAAGGTCCCTGTGCACGATGTGACAGATGCATCTAAGGTCAAGTGTTCTGGACCTGGCCTAAGCCCAGGCATGGTCCGCGCCAACCTCCCTCAGTCCTTCCAGGTGGATACAAGCAAGGCTGGGGTTGCCCCGCTGCAGGTCAAAGTGCAGGGGCCCAAAGGTGAGAGTTCATATATTTGGGAGCAAGGGGTCAGGAAGGCAGCATCCTTTTTGGCCAGTGGCAAAGGAGACAGAGTCAGCATGTAGAAGCTAGGGCAGGTATGTAGTTGGTAAAAGGGCTTCAGGTAACCACAGAGCCAATCAGAAAGCATGGAGAAGGTAGAATGGACAGAACTTAGCCACTGAATAGATGTGGCAAGAGAGGAGAGTGGGCAAGAGTCTAAGGAGGCACTTAGAGCCATGTTTTATACTGTAGAGTCTTGGAATCATTCCTGGAATTGGGTGGTTAAGGACAATGAGGTCTAAGCCTGGGGCCCAGTCCTGCTCTCCAGTGGGATGGGAGTGGGGACACAAGGAGCCAGCTGAGGTTCTATCCTTGGGACTGGGACCAGGCTTGGTGGAGCCAGTGGATGTAGTGGACAATGCTGATGGTACCCAGACGGTCAACTATGTGCCCAGCCGAGAAGGGCCCTATAGCATCTCAGTGCTATATGGGGAAGAAGAGGTGCCACGGAGGTAAGAAGCCGGGCCCACCTTGCATATTGGGGATAGGCCAAGTGCTGAGACTTGTCTGATGGCTCACAGTACCCTCACCCCACAGCCCCTTCAAGGTCAAAGTGCTGCCCACACATGATGCCAGTAAGGTGAAGGCCAGTGGACCTGGACTCAACACCACTGGCGTGCCTGCCAGCCTGCCTGTGGAGTTCACCATTGATGCCAAGGATGCTGGGGAGGGTCTGTTAGCTGTCCAGATTACGGTGAGCTTGCTGGCTTCCCAGGCTGCACTGCAGCTCCAGGCACAGGGAGGAGAGGCGAGGAATCAAGCCTGGGCAGCTAGAGTATGGGGCTGTGGGTAGGTAGGAGGGCCAGTTCAGGTCCCTAGTCTGCCTAGGAGCTGTACTGTGAGGGCAGGACCTCCGCTTCTAGTGTTTTAAGGTTGTAACATAGGATGTGTAGAAATTTCCTCCAAATTGGAACAAGCTTACCCACATACACATATATTGCCGATGAGCATGGTACCAAGCTGGTAGTGCCTCAGGTTCCTCCCTTGTGATATTCTCATAGGGCAAGTATAATGTTATAACCATAGAACTTCCATGCAAGTCCCTGGTGCCCCTGGGCCAGGTACAGGACTGAGGTTTGGTCATCAAGCTCTGTGGTCAGTCCTGCCTCTCAACCACGTCAGAGAATGCTGGATGTTTGGGGACTTCCATTTTGGACCCTGCCATAGGCAGGCAGCCACCAGGATCATGGTGGTGGAGGGGCCCAGAAGCTATCTCTGTTACAGCAGTGATTGGTGTCCCTTCAGGAGGGCCTGAGCAGCCCCAGCCTCGCTGAGCTTAAACCGACCTCTTTCCCCTATGCTTTGCCTTCTCCCACAGGATCCTGAAGGCAAGCCCAAGAAGACACACATTCAAGACAACCATGATGGCACATACACAGTGGCATATGTGCCAGATGTGACAGGCCGGTACACAATCCTCATCAAGTATGGTGGTGATGAGATCCCCTTCTCCCCATACCGTGTCCGGGCCGTGCCCACTGGGGATGCCAGCAAGTGCACAGTTACAGGTGAGCCAGCCTGCCAGCGGCCACCGTGGCACTTGGCTCGGGGCTTGGGTGTGCCTGTGTGCAAGGGCTCGCTGCTTGGGGCGGCGTGTGGGAGTGGGGGCCGCCCCCTTGAGTGACTCACCTGACCTTTCTCCTTGCTCTCTGCCCTCTCACCTCAGTGTCAATCGGAGGTCACGGGCTAGGTAAGCTGCTTGCTGGGTCCACTCCCAATGCCCCTCCTGCCCAGAGGGGCAGCTTCCTTTCCTCTTAATTGCTAATTCATTCCCAGGATAGTTCCAGCTGCAGCTCTAGGCAAGGACAGAGTGGGGGAGGCTGTGAAGACAAGGCCGTGGGCTGGAGGGTTAGGGCCCAGGGAGGTTTCTGGAGCTGAGCATGAGTGCTCTGGTTCTTCCCCTCTCTGGACCTTCATTTCCCCTTCTGAGAACTCGGGTTGCAGCTGAGAGCTTTGGGGTGAAGTGTATCCTAAGAGGCACCCCACTGGGGACTTATGGGGTCTGGGGATCTTGGCACCCCAGGGAAGTACCCGGGGATGGGCAGCAGGTATTTCCTTCTCATGAGGACTCCTGCATGGGCTGAGGGGTCAAAGGGATCTCCCCACCTCAGTGGGAGTCTCTAGCCCTCGTCAGATCCACAGACTTCATTGCGGCCTCCCAGGGGCCTCTGTGTCCCGGGCTGGGGGAGGTGCATGAATGGGTGGGGCTGGCTGGTGGTGCGGTAGCGCCAGTGTCAATTGCTTGGGTGGCCAGCATGGCGGGCCCAGCCCAGCCTCAGAGCCCCAAAGTGCATCCTGTGACCCATCTCTCTCCCTTCCCTTCTTCCATTCCCCCAGCAGTGACGTTATTTAGATAGTCCCTAATCAGACATAGAGATTGTCTTCCTCAAGCAGGGGATACCCTGGGGATGTTGATATGAGGGCCTCTGAGGACTATAGATATGACAACTTGCATAGACATCCAACGACAGGGTTAGATGATGGCCGGGGTTTTGTGGCAGGGGCTAGATTGTTTTGTAGAATAGGCCATGGGATCTGAGATGACAGGTATGTTTACACAGAACAGGGGAGGGCAGGATAAACCAGGGACTTGGAATAGCCTCAGTCTCCCTGACCACTGTTTGTGGAATGGAGACACTTTCAGGCAAGCCAGAAGTTTGGCTTGGACTAGGTCAGTGGCTTTAGGGCATCAGGTAGTAGCACAATCAACAAATGTCCCTTGAGGATGGTATGGCCAAGACCTGATCAGGTGGAGGTTGGGTAGAGAAATGAGTTGGGGAAACTGTTAGGAGAGGGCACAAGTCACTAGCTACATGATGCAGCAGTGGTATGCCGTGGGCTGATGGGCAGCAAGCAGCCAGGGCTATAGTTAGAAATGCTATCTGGGCTGGTAGACCAGCATAGAGCCTTATGCAGTGTGAGACCTAGGCCAGTTGGGGGCCTTGGTGGCAGGCTGGCAAGGGGGCCCCTTGAACTTGGTCTCCAAGTAGGTGTGGTATTCCCGGTTGCTTTCCTGGCGGGGGGAGGCCAGGTTGTAGGGCTGCTCTTGCTGCCAGGTCTCACACAGCCCACAGCTCCCAAGCCTCCACGGCTGAGCCCCAGATCATAACGTCACTGTCCTTTCCCTTTCCTCGGGCACTATGGGGCCCTAGAGGCTGCTCAGATGCTCTACCCTTGCCAACCCAGCAGTGGTGGCTGTGGCTTGGGCCTCCTGTCCCCTGTCCCTTGGGTGCTGCCACTGCTCTGCCAAACCTGCTGTGCTGCACTGCACGGGTGCTAACCCTGCTGCCTCTCTGCTCCCTGCTCTTGCCTGTGCCAGGCTATGCCGGGCTGTCTCTCACTGCAAGCCTCTGGTTGAGCAAGCGTTCTCAGTTGTCAGGAAACTCCAGTTTCACCTTCAGGCCTGGCAGGGTAGGGTGGCAAGTGTCACATCGCCCCACACTGCAGCAGGACTAGGACTCTGCCTCACTGCGTCCACACACAGCACCGGGGCCCAGGGCTAGGCTACAGGAATGCAGGCAGCCACGGGCCTAGCCAGAGTGCTGATATTTGTCAGCATGGGCCATGGTACCAGCTGAAGCTGAGTTGGCAGAGGAGGTGGCAGTAGATGCTTGTGCTGGGATGGGATGGTCCCTTACTTTTCCTCCCAGGTACCTGTTGGGCCTCTCTCATATGGGGGCTTGAGGTGGTCAGGAGAATTCTTCCTGCCTTCTGAGAAACCACTCACCATCCTAGCTTTTGGGGTGTGGGTGGGATGGGGGACTGGCTGTGCTTGGTGGTGGCAATAAGAGGCCTGGATGCACAGCAGGTAATGGGAGGCTGAATGCCAGGCTCACCTGTTGGCCCCCCTCTGGGGACCCGCCCTGCCCTCCTAGGTGCTGGCATCGGCCCCACCATCCAGATTGGGGAGGAGACAGTGATTACTGTGGACACAAAAGCAGCAGGCAAAGGCAAGGTGACTTGCACTGTATGCACACCTGATGGCTCAGAGGTAGATGTGGATGTGGTGGAGAATGAGGACGGCACCTTTGACATCTTCTACACAGCACCCCAGCCGGGCAAATACGTCATCTGTGTGCGCTTTGGTGGAGAGCATGTGCCCAACAGTCCCTTCCAAGTTACAGTGAGAAGGGGCCAGAGATGGGTGGGCAGGGAGATTGGGAGAAGTTCTAGCCTATTCCTCCATGCCCCTCTATGACAATGTCTGCAGCTCTCTCATTTTGCCCTGTGCAGGCTTTGGCTGGAGACCAACCCACAGTGCAGACCCCACTACGACCTCAGCAGCTCACTCCACAGTATACCTATCCCCAGGGTGGCCAGCAAACCTGGGTAAGAGCTGGTCCATCTCCCAGCTCGACTAGCCCATAGGGATACTTGGAGCTGGCCATCTGGGTGTCTCATAATAGTCCTGTTCTAACCGTATGTACAGAGAGACGTCAGATTCTTTCAGCCCGTCACCTGATTCTTATGTCTCCATTGCAGGTCCCAGAGAGACCCATGGTTGGTGTTAATGGGCTGGATATGACCAGCCTGAGGCCCTTTGATCTTGTCATCCCCTTCACCATCAAGAAAGGCGAGATCACTGGTGAGTGAGGGCTGGGAAGGAACTTGGAAACCAAGGAAGCCAGGGTGTGAATTGTCTGCCCTAACTTCAGATCCACTGTCCTGTAGGGGAAGTTCGAATGCCTTCAGGCAAGGTAGCCCAGCCCTCCATCACTGACAACAAGGATGGCACTGTTACTGTGCGGTACTCACCCAGTGAGGCTGGCCTGCATGAAATGGACATCCGATATGACAACATGCACATACCAGGTGGGCCCACTGCCTCTGGCTACCCCACACCAGGCCCCTGTTGCCACTATGTCATAGAATAGGGTGGGGACTGGGGCCTGGGGCTATATAGGTCAGTTGGTAGCATGCTTTGCTACTATGTGTAAGTCCTGGGTTCAGTCCCCAGCACTGTAAACTAGGTATGGTGGCAAATACCTGTAATCCTAGCACTTAGGAGGTGGAGGCAGGAACATCAGGAGTTCAAAGTCATCTTCAACTACTACACTGAGTTCAAAGCCAGCTTGGGATACAGCAGATACTGTCTCAAAAAGAAAAATGAAAAGAACAGAGTAGTAGAACACAAGATGGGTGTTCCATGTGGCCCTTATTCCTGTCTCAGGAAGCCCTCTGCAGTTCTATGTGGATTATGTCAACTGTGGCCACGTCACTGCCTATGGCCCTGGCCTCACACACGGAGTGGTCAACAAGCCTGCCACCTTCACTGTCAACACCAAGGATGCAGGAGAGGGTGAGGAGAAGCTCTGGGTTAACCTACCCAAGTTGTCCTCCTTTTGCTGGATGTGGGTGGGAGATAATCCTGAATGGGACTCCCTGCCCCTGCCTTCCTGTGTCTGCTGGGCCAAGTCAACTTAGCATGAAGGCTCAGCAGTGTGTCCCTGGGCCCACTTTCCACTCTTACCCATGTTGTTTTTCAGGGGGCTTGTCATTGGCCATTGAGGGTCCATCCAAAGCAGAAATCAGCTGTACTGACAACCAGGATGGGACGTGCAGTGTCTCCTATCTGCCTGTACTGCCTGGTGACTATAGCATCCTCGTCAAGTACAATGAGCAGCACATTCCAGGCAGCCCCTTTACTGCCAGGGTCACAGGTAGCGAGCACCAGGGGCAGTGGCGGGAACAGGTGGCAGGGTGGGCATGGTCTCCTGGGGCTGGAAGAACAGTGATGGATAGTCTGCCCCTCCCCCTACCAGGTGATGATTCCATGCGTATGTCCCACCTAAAGGTGGGTTCTGCTGCTGATATCCCCATCAACATCTCAGAAACAGACCTCAGTTTGCTCACAGCCACTGTGGTACCACCCTCAGGACGAGAGGAGCCCTGTCTGCTGAAGCGGTTGCGCAATGGCCATGTGGGTAAGAAGTCAAGAGAGGACAAGAGTTTCTGGGAAGGAGGGAGAGCCAGGTTTGGTAGTGTATGCCTATAATCCAGCACTTGGGAGGTGGGGGCAGGAGAATCAGGGGATCAAGGTTAAATCATTTCTACATAGTGAGTTCAAGGCCAGCCTGGCACCTACATGAGATCCTATCTCCCAAAAAAGAAAAGAAAGGAGGGAGGCCAAGGGCTTACACCTTCCCCTGTTGATGGCCCTTCCCTGTACCCAGGGATTTCCTTCGTGCCCAAGGAGACAGGGGAGCACCTGGTGCATGTGAAGAAGAATGGCCAGCATGTAGCAAGCAGTCCCATCCCAGTGGTGATCAGCCAGTCGGAGATTGGTGATGCTAGCCGCGTGCGGGTCTCGGGCCAAGGCCTCCATGAAGGGCACACATTTGAGCCTGCAGAGTTTATTATTGACACTCGAGATGCAGGTAGGCAATGGTGGCCTGCCAGCTTGGGTAATACAGTTGCACTTGGCATCCTGGCTTACAGTTGTCTATCCCCCAGGCTATGGTGGGCTCAGCCTGTCTATTGAGGGCCCTAGCAAGGTAGACATTAACACAGAGGACCTGGAAGATGGCACATGCAGGGTCACCTACTGCCCCACAGAGCCCGGAAACTACATCATAAACATCAAGTTTGCTGACCAGCATGTGCCTGGTGAGTGTGGCAGCCCTCCTGGACATATACCAGAGCCTATCTACAACCTGTAACCTGTGCCCAGTATGGACTGTACTTTTTTCCTATAGGCAGTCCCTTCTCTGTGAAGGTGACCGGTGAGGGCCGAGTGAAAGAGAGCATCACACGCAGGCGACGTGCCCCTTCAGTGGCCAATGTTGGCAGTCATTGTGACCTCAGCCTGAAGATTCCTGGTAGGGGCTCAGGAGGGTACCCAGGGTAACCCTAAGCACAAGTAAAGACAAGAAGGACCCTGTTTATCAAATTTTTCCTGCTTGTAGAAATTAGCATCCAAGACATGACAGCCCAGGTAACCAGCCCATCAGGCAAGACTCATGAGGCAGAGATTGTAGAAGGAGAGAACCATACCTACTGTATCCGATTTGTGCCTGCTGAGATGGGAATGCATACAGTCAGCGTCAAGTACAAGGGCCAGCATGTGCCTGGGAGTCCCTTCCAGTTCACTGTGGGGCCTCTGGGAGAAGGGGGTGCCCACAAGGTCCGTGCTGGAGGCCCTGGCCTGGAGAGAGCTGAAGCTGGAGTGCCAGGTAGGTGTGGTTGTCTAGTTCTTGCTCTCCTGGGTGGATCTTGGAGAGGGTATTTGGAGAATCAGTCAGCAGCCCTGTCTTGGCTTTGCTTGGAGGTTGGCTGAGGCCAGGGACCAGCCCTCATGAAGACAATACTTCTTTCCCACAGCTGAATTCAGCATTTGGACCAGGGAAGCTGGTGCTGGAGGTCTGGCCATTGCTGTTGAGGGCCCTAGCAAGGCTGAGATCTCCTTTGAGGACCGCAAGGATGGCTCCTGTGGTGTGGCTTATGTGGTCCAGGAGCCAGGTACTGGGAACAGAAATGACTGGGGTGGGGAGTTAGAGCTTGAGTGTGGGTGTGTTGGCCCCAGGGCCTATATAGACAGCCCTCGCTTGGCTCCTGTCTTCCACCCTTGCGATATATGGCACCCCCAGCACAGCCTTATGTTCTCTCCTTATCCAGGTGACTATGAGGTCTCAGTCAAGTTCAACGAGGAGCACATCCCTGACAGCCCCTTCGTGGTGCCTGTGGCTTCTCCGTCTGGTGACGCCCGCCGCCTTACTGTTTCTAGTCTTCAGGTGAGGCACTGAGAGAAACTGCCCACCTGGGGCTCCTTGGCCCGGCCAGACCAGAGCTGCCATGACGAGCAGGCCTTGGCCCTGTGCTGAGTGACCTACCCAGAAAGAGCTCTGAGTGCCAGGCCTCTGCTCTGGCCGGGTACAGCCCACGCTTGGGGTTGGTAGGAAGTGCCCTGCCTACCGTGTGGAGTTTTTCTCGTGTCTCAGGTCTAAAGGCTTTGAACAGAAGCCTGTGCCCATTGAGCACCAGGGCTGAGGTTTAAAGAGGGACAGCCTACTAGGGCTGGGTGCTGCCCACAGGCTAGGGCCATCCTCTCTTTCTGCTGCCTGGGTGTGTGATTGCAGAGCACAGGTCTGGGGGGTAGGGGATTTGGAGTATGCCTGTGGCTTGCTGCTCTCACAAGTCAATGGCTCTCCCTCTTTAAACCAAGTTGGACACCAGATGGGTAAGTGTGATCCTGTGGGTCTCCTGCTTCTAGGGACCTGCTCTCCCATTTGCCCTGGCCCTGGCCATCCTGTCTAACCACATCTGCTGTGCTTCCAGGAGTCAGGGCTAAAGGTCAACCAGCCAGCCTCTTTTGCAGTCAGCCTGAATGGGGCCAAGGGGGCGATTGATGCCAAGGTGCACAGCCCCTCGGGAGCCCTGGAGGAGTGCTATGTTACAGAGATTGACCAAGGTGAGGCCCTATCCCAGTTTAGCCATCCAGCCACCTGCCCCAGCTGACTAGAAGCAGGCTGAGTGCACAAAAAGGAAAAAAGAAAATACAGGTTCTGTAAGCAACCAAGATTGGGCTCCTCGGCCAAGAAATCCTTCCCCAACTGCTAGGCACCTGTGAGGATGTGACTCTCCAGTATGGTTACCAGGAAGAAAACCTGCAGGCAGTACCACAGTCTACAGAGAGAGATACAAAGTCTAGCTCTGTGGCCAGAGGTGTAGCTTAGTTCTGCTAGTTTCACAGCCTAGTCCTGCCCTCTCCCAGCTGTATGACCCCAAGTTCTTCCCCATCGCTGAACCTGCTAATTTGTAAGCAACATGGCATTCACAGTAAACTGTCTAAGGAAGCAGGCAAAGTGGGCATTTTGCTTATAAAAGTGTCAGTTCAAAGGAGCCTCACCAGTAGACTGCTTGAGTATCTAAAGCTTCAGGTGCCCAGCACAACCCTGCAGGAAGCTGAGGGGTCCGCATGGAGCAGCTGAGCTACTGTTAGGGGCAAGGGGAATGACAGAGGATTGCTAGTACTAAGGTTCCTTGCAGATGACATCTTCTAGTTAAAGAAAGGTACCGCAGGCCCACAACATGTCCTTCTACTCCTTAGATAAGTATGCCGTTCGCTTCATCCCACGGGAGAATGGCATCTACTTGATTGATGTCAAGTTCAATGGTACTCACATCCCTGGAAGCCCCTTCAAGATCCGAGTTGGGGAGCCTGGGCATGGAGGGGACCCAGGCTTGGTATCTGCCTATGGAGCAGGCCTGGAAGGTGGTGTCACAGGTAGGTCCACAGGTATAGCTTCAAGTATGGATGCAGCTGCTGGGGCTCTACTTCCAAGCTCTCGGTGACAAAGGCATGTGGAAGTGACAAGGTTGTGCTGGGTGGCTAAAGACAGGGAAGCCAGTCAGGTAGGCTCTCCCTGACCTTCTGTGCTCCCAGGGAGCCCAGCCGAGTTTATCGTGAATACAAGCAATGCGGGAGCTGGTGCCCTTTCGGTGACCATCGATGGCCCATCCAAAGTGAAGATGGATTGCCAAGAGTGCCCTGAGGGCTACCGTGTCACCTATACCCCAATGGCACCTGGCAGCTACCTCATCTCCATCAAGTATGGTGGCCCCTACCATATTGGGGGAAGCCCCTTCAAGGCCAAGGTCACAGGTGAGCTTAAGCCCTGGCTGCTGGTGCCCACCCAATGCCTCGTACTCCAGCCATTTCTCAGCTCCACCCAATCTGCCCTGCAGGCCCCCGTCTTGTAAGCAACCACAGCCTCCATGAGACCTCTTCTGTGTTTGTGGATTCTCTGACTAAAGCTACTAGTATTCCTCAGCATGCAACCCCAGGCCCAGGTCCTGCTGATGCCAGCAAGGTGGTGGCCAAGGGCCTGGGGCTGAGCAAGGCCTACTTAGGCCAGAAAAGCAGCTTCACAGTAGACTGCAGCAAAGCAGGTGAGTAGCCACACTTCTGGCTTCTGTAAGGACAAGGCCAGAAATAATGGGATGGTCAGTATGTAGAAGGTACAGGAACCACCTTTAGGGGTATGGCTGTCACTTTTAAAACCACCACCCATCTAGGCCTCCCTGTGTTCTCTGCCCCTCAAGAAAATGTTCTGGAGAAGCTGGAGTTTCCCTCAGGTGGCATGGGGAGGGAGAGGGTGCTAGAAGCTCACTGGGAAGGGTTATTCCAAACAGGGAAGGGGTGGAATGTGGAATGTAGAAAAGGGTTCAGAACAGTCACAGCTGAAGGAAGGGGCTGAGACCTACAACTGAGGCCCCTTCCTACTTTAGGAAACAACATGCTGCTGGTTGGAGTACATGGCCCCAGGACGCCCTGCGAGGAGATCCTGGTCAAACACATGGGCAGCCGGCTTTACAGTGTCTCCTACCTGCTCAAGGACAAGGGGGAGTACACGCTGGTGGTCAAGTGGGGTGATGAGCACATCCCAGGCAGCCCATACCGCATCATGGTGCCCTGAGCCTGGCACCTGTGCCAGCCAGAAGCTCCTATGGCAAAAATCCCCACAGCTTCCCCACTCTCCAAGCAGCCCCATTCTATCCTTAGCCTTGGACCGCTGTCCCCTACCCCGGCGTGCCCTGTCCACCTTATCACTGCAGTCGCCCCTGCCCTGTGCTGTGCTCACCTGCCTCCTCTCAGCTTTCACCTGGGCAGAGGGAGCCATTTGGTGGCAGCGCCTCTCCTCTTTGGCTCTGGGAGGTGGGGGTCCTATGCACAACCACCTGCTAGTTCTGTTTCTGAGCCAAGAGGAATAAAGTTTTGCTTCCATTGTCCTGTGAGTGTCTTAGCTTTCATAGGAGGAGAGATGAAGGCCAAACTGGCAAGGGCACTGACAGCACCAAAGCACAGGCCCAGCATAGTCTGTGAGATCTCCACATAGCCCTGTCTGTACTTGCTTCCTCTCTAAAGAGAGAGGGATGTATGGTGTACCCAGAACAGAGTCTAGGACAGGCTGCAGGAGGCAAAATGCTAAGAGGGCCCATTACTGGCTAGGAGACGATCCCAGGTGGTGATGATGAGGTAAACGGTCTTTGAAATTGTATCAGGCCCTAGTCATCTCTTAGGCACTGAACATGCCACTAACCCTTTAAATAAGGGACTATTAGCCAGGCGTGATGGCACATCCCTTTAATTCCAGCACTCTCGGCAGAGGTAGGCAGACCCCTGTGACATAGAGGCCGGCCTAATCTACATACTTCCAGGCCAGCTGGGGTTACAGGGAGACCCTGTCTTAAAAAGAAAACAAACCTTGGCTCTCTGAGTTCAAGGCCAGCCTGGTGTACATAGTGAGTTCCAGGACAGCTGGGGCTACAGGGAGACCATGTCTCAAAAAACAAAAAAAAAAAAACCCAGCAACAGCATGGAACTGGAGAGATGGCTCAGCTGTTAAGGGCACTGGCTGTTCTTGCAGAAGACCTGGGTTCACTTCCCAGTACCCACATGGAGGCTAGCAAGCATCTGTAACTCCAGTTATAGGGGATCCGATGCTTTCTTCTAACCTCTGTTAGCATTGCACGACATGGGTGTACTTACAAGCAGACAATACACATACACATAAAATACAAATAATAAAAAAAGACTATTATAAGATCCCCTTCCCTAACAGGTTGTGAGTCTGTCCCTCAGTGAAAGGGTGGCAAAAGACAGTTGCATTGAATGCCCACTCTTAGGGAAGGAAGCAGTGCTGTGGTCCTAGGCATCTTTGATGGTCCTGACCTCCATATTCAGGTGGGACTCCCAATAGCTCCTCCTTGCCACAAGTGCAGTGGGGTTCTCTAGTCTCTTGCTCTATATCCCCTTTCCACACCCCCAGTATGTGGGTATAGCTCAGTTGTCTCCTGCACCTCAAAGAGTAATGTCCAAAGTCTTAGCTCCCAGAGAAACCTGCAGATGGCTTGGCTAGCACCTTGAAACTGACCTAGTCCCAGGCAAACCTTGGAGGCCCAGTTCTTCACTCACCTGTAGGCAAGTGGCAGGAAGTCAGGCTGTCTAGGCCCTGTAGGTTAGCTCCTCTCAGTTTCTGGCACTTGGACTATTGGCCATGACCAATGCTGGAACCCTGTCAGGGATGACTCCAGAGTACTTGGTCAAAGGCCAGGCACTCAGGAACACCACAGACAGGAGTAGACTGCTGAGCAAAAATTCTCAATCCCAGAAATCTGGCAGATTCTGAACCCACATCACTGGCATTCAGTAGGGGTAGGCAAAGCTGGGGAGTGTTGAGTGCATGTGTATTCTCACTTTGTGCATTCAAGGCTGGGCTGAGGGTGACTGGTCCTAGAAGACACTACAAGGGAGATGCAAGATACAACTAGATGAGGTCCTGCCCTTGGCCTCTTCCCCTTTGGTATTACTGTTCAATGGCCAGGATGGGGAGGGAGCCCCAACACTCCAGAATGGGACTGGAGGCAGCAGAGGTAAATCCACAGGGGTACAACACCAATGAAGGTGGATGGGGGACAGCTGCCCTCCACACACCCATGATTCTGCACCCAGCGTCCACTCCCACTCCTACCCACAATCATCCAGAGTCTCCTACCAGGACCTGGCACCAGCTCAGCTGATAGGAGACAGGCTCACTCTCACATTCTCTCCCAAGTGGGACGGGGGAGCTGGCAGGACTTGCTGGGGGGCCGCCCCCAAGGTTAAGTTGGGTTAAGCAGGAGGCCCTGTCTCCTTGTCTCCACATCACGGGCAGCTGAGACTCCTAGGGCTACAGAGAGACTAGAAGATGTCTGACTGGGGCATTGGACAGGCTTCTGAGGACACCCTGATGAGAGGCTTCAGGTAGTGAGCTGGAAGGTACCTGGCCAGGGAGACATGAGAAAGAGATGGGAGCCCATCCTGGCCAGGGCCCAGGCATATGGGATCCACAGGTTATATCCACTATTCATGACTGATCCAGCCACACTTAGGAAATCCAGAAGGTCCCAGAGGATACTAGAAGGAGGCAAGCATGGTGCATGGGTATGGCCACCTCAGCGGACTCTGCATGTGTGTGTCTCAGCTAAACCACATAGCCTAGAGGGAGGTGGAGAGTGGCTCAGCCCCAACAGATCCCCATGCTCTGGGCCCTGTTGGCCAACAGGAACCAGAAGTCAAGGGCAGGCAGGTTATGGTCACAAGCCTCCATAGTCTGGCCTCCCACTCTCCTAAGACCAAGGAGGGAACCATGGGCTGGCTGCCTTTAGCTGGAAGCAGATGGCTTTGAACTTGCAAGCTGAGGCTGGACTCAGGGGAGGACCCAGCTGACCACTCTTTCTTAGTCAGCCTGACAGCCCAGAACCCCCTCTGTTCAGATTCCCACCTGCCCCCATGAGGGAAGAGGAACAGTACCATCAGTTGGCGCTCCTCCCAGCAGTGGGGTCACAGCATTTATATCCCACCAGAAATGGGACAGCAGTCCCTCAGGCTTCTAGTGGGCTGGCTCAGGCCAAGAGGGAAGGCTGGGAATAGAGCAGAGGGGACAAGCAGCAGGTGACTGGGAGTAGCCTTGCCACACCCCACAGGAACAGGCAGGCAGAGGGCACAGACAGAAATGAGATGAGGGCTACAGACATCAACAGAGGGATCAGATTCTCAGGCACATGTCAGGTGGATGGCAGGCAGGGACCAATCAGGGCCCCAAGAATGGTGGGGGTTAACATGAGTCAGAGGGCACCAGTCTGAGTTGTGCCTACTAGGGGCTCCCAGAGATCAGGTGGTGTGGACCACTACCTTCCCTATGTCCTTCTGGTTCCTTAACTGGGCCAGTGTGTATTTATCCTTTCCTGATAATATTCAGACTACAGAGGACCCCCAGGGTCAGTGGGAGGGGCCCAAGGGACTTGATACTGGCCCTAAACAGGCAGGACCTGATCCAGAGCAAAGGCAGAACCCTTGATTCTGGACAGCTGGAGAGGCTGCGTGCAGGTGCCAAGAGTGGCTATAGTGTCCCCAAGAGGCCCTGGGATCCTAGCAGGAACACATTGGAAGCAGCTGCTGGAAATCCACATGTCTGAGACCCTGGCTGGCCATGAGTTCCAAGATAGCTCCACTGGGGATCTTGAAGAGACAGTGGACTAGGAGGAGGCAGCTGCTGAGCCAGGGTGGTTACATGGGTCAAGTTCCATCTGGTGACTGACCTGACCTTGCCCATCTACAGAGCAACCCAGTGAAAGTGAACCCCTTGATAAAAGCACCAGGCAATTGTGAGTGGGCAGACCTAACCCTATCCTGGTTCCCTGAGACCATCCCCGGCAAACGAAGCCTGGATCCTGGCTGTCATCAGGATGGGAAAGGTGAATCATCTATCAGGAGGACAGAGAGGACAGTGGACATATGGCTCTATATGTGGGTGTGTAGGTGTGCACTGAGCTTGGGCTTGCCTTGAAGAGCCTGAAGACACTGCCTGTATCCGGGCTGGAAGGATGTCCCATGTGCCACAACATACCCGTGCAGGGAAGGCCTGGAAAACTGCTCCTGGGGTTCAAAATATGCAAATCAGGTGCCTGAGGGCAGGCACTGTAACCAGAACCCAGGTGTATGCCCAATGGTGACAGCCAACAGCAGAAACACTCACAGCCCACAGAGCCTCCCCATGAGATTTGGGCCACCAAAAGCATCATCAGGAATCAACTTGGGGAGGCCAGGCCAGAAAGGAAGAGGGACTCTTTCTTCTTTTGGTTAGAAGTTTGCCCCTTGTGCCCCACCTCATCCTCACTCAGCCTATCTGTCCCCCCAGACCTCCAACTGCCCCTTCCTGATACCAGAGCCCAGGCCCAAGGCCCCAGTCACTGGGAAACAGGGGTGTGTATACCTATCCATCTCAACTCTGTCTGGGGTAGAGTTTTGGAATGATGTAGAGGTTGCCCTGTCTTGTGTTGTACAGAGCAGCCCAAGGTCCAGGGTTACAGGTGCTTGAGGTGGGGAAAGAGCATTGGCCTTCCAGGCTTGCAGGAACTCAGGGGTTGTTGAACTTGCTGCACTGACAAAGAGCCCCTGATCCTAGGGCTGCAGGACCTGGACTCATCAACCAGGGCCTACTTGTGCTTCCTGGAAAGGAGCAGAGAGTAATACATGCACCATTCTTGGGACCACAGGGCTCTCTGGAGCAGATTTTGTGGCTTTCTGCATTTTGAATTGCAATCCCTCAAAGACTGGAAAGCAACTCTGTGCCCTTACAGACACAGGCCCTGCCCAGTGTGGGCCCCAAGGACATAGCATGCTGCCTGAATTTACACCAAAGACACCTTTTTGAGGCCAACTGCTCTGGACTCGAGTGGCTCGTGCAGGTTACTAAGCGAAAATGGATCCCTTTGAAACCTCATTCTGGCCTCTGGTGGCAATCAGGGACAACCTATTCCTTATGCGTGTCATCCCATTGAACAGTCTCCCACTGTTCCAGGTTTGACCTGTGAAACCAATGGAAAACACAGCAGCTATGAGGGTAGGTCACTTAGGAGATGAGGTTCTAGGAAGACTATGACCTATGCTGGCCACCCATGCACACATCTCTATTCCTAGTACTCAGGAGGCTGAGGCAGGAGGATTTCAAGTTTGGGCCAGCCTGAGCTACATAGTGACACTCAGTCTCAAAAACATAAATACAGGGCTGGAGAGAAGCGGTAGAGGACTGGCTGCTCTTGCAGAGGATCCGGGTTGTTTCCCAGCACCCACAGAGTGGCTAACAGTCTATAACTGTAGTTCCAGGGGATCTGATGCCCTCTTCTGGCCTCCATGGTCATTGCATGTACATGGTGCACTTAACATACATTAGGCAAAACACTCATACAAATAAAAGAAAAAAATCCATTAAAAAATTGGAAAATAACCATACAAATAGCTGGGCATGGTGGCGCAGGCCTTTAATCCCAGCACTCGGGAGGCAGAGGCAGGCAGATCTCTGTGAGTTCAAGGCCAGCCTGGTCTACAGAGTGAATTCCAGGACAGCTGGGGTTACAGGGAGACCCTATCTCAAAAATACCAAAAAAAACTGTGAGTTCAAGGCCAGCCTGGTCTACATAGTGAGTTCCAGGACAGGAGACCCTGTATCAAAAAGACCAAAACAACAACAACAACAAAAATACAAATACAGGCAGGAGTGGTGGCTCAGGCCTTTAATCACAGCACTGGGAGTCAGAGGCAGGAGGATCTCTGTGAGAATGAGGCCAGGCTGGTCTACATAGCAAATCCTAGGCCAGCTGGGGCTAAACAGGGAGACCCTGTCTCAAAATAAAATAAAGCACCCCCCCCCACACAAAAAACCCACAAGTAGAAACAAAAACACCTAAACAATGAGTCAGGCAAGGTGGTATACACCTCTAATCCTAGCCCATGTATGGGGTATGGAATGTATGAGAAGGAATACAGCAAGTTGTTTTCTGTTGATGTTTTGTTTGTTTGTTTGATTTTGTTTGTTTGAGACAGGGTCTTCTTGTTGCCCCGGCTGGCCTGGAACTCATAATGTAGACCATCCTGGCCTCTATCTCTCAGAGATCCACCTGCCTTTGCCTCCATAGTAGTGGGATTAAAGGTGTGTGCCACCTTACACAGCTAGATTCCAGGAAATAACAAGGCAGTCCCAAGTACAAAGGGAGACCCTCATTAAAAAAAAAAAAAGAAAGAAGGAAGAAAGAAAGAAAAAAGAAGAGAAGAAAGGGGAAAAAGCAGGGTGTGATGGTTCCTGGCAGCATTCAGGAGTCAGAGGCAGGCAGGTGTCTGTGAGATGGAGGCCAGCCTGGTCTACATAGGGAGTTCCAGACCAGCTGCGGCTACAGGGAGACCCTGTCTCAAAAAAAGTTGGGGGGTGGTGGTGTCTGGAGTGTTCCTTCCTGCCGTTTCTGCTTTTCTCTCCCCCTCCAAAACCCCAACACTCTCCCTTCCAGATGAGTCTGTCCTTAAAAATGTGGGAGATCAGAAGTGCCAGTCTTGTGGGAGGCACTGAGCTTGGGTTCACCTGCCACACATCAAGCAGATGGAAAACAGCAGAGGGAAGGCCACCCTTCCTGAGCCTGAAGTAAAGAAAGCCCAGAAGCCACTAGGAAAAGTCTGTAAATTCCAGTGAAATGTAAACTAGACTCCTTTGCTGAAGTCCCAACCTCCCCCAAGCCACAAGGCAAGACACAAGTGAAAGTGGAACAAGCTGTGGCCGCAGGCTCCTATTGCTCTCCTCTAGACAGCCAGAACAGATCTATAGCCAGAAGTGCAAGGGTGGAGTGGAGAAGAATGGAAAGGAGAGAAGGAAAGGCTCCAGCACCTGCGGGGGGTGGGGTCTGGAAGATGATCTGTTCCCACCGCAGTAAGAGGCTAGGTCCGTGGAGGTCGGGCTCCAGATGAGCCGCCCCCACAGCTGCACAAACACCAACCAGATTAAAAACTGGCCAGTGAGCACCACTGTCTCCAAAAGTCAGACGGGGTGACTGTCCCAGGGAAGCAATTTGGAGGGCGAGGCAGCAGCAACCCACTAGCTCTGGGCTGGGGCTGGTGATCGATCCTATGCGTGTTGGAACAAGCTGGGCATGTACTTTCAGAGTACTGTGCCCGGAAAAGTGCAGGGAGGGAGGGCTCCAGCTATCTATACTTGCAGAAAGGCCACCGGCTTTCTCTACAGGACTGCCCCTGCCCTGTCTGCCCCAGGCAGCATTAGAGCCAGAACTGAAAAGCTCTAGCTGATTGATGTCCAAACATGTGTAGTCTTAGGTAGAACAGGATACCCCTTTTGGGCGGTCACACCTCTCAAGTGACACGGAATGGAATTTGGTACTTTGCTTCCTCCCCATCTCCAGAATATGTTTGTAATACCTTTTACAGTCACTTGTTCTGTGCTTCGGTAGTCAGCCAATTCAGCCTACTTCCTGGACAGTATCCTTGCCTGGGAAAGTGGTTCGTCACTCTGGGGCACTGAGAATTTTGGGGGGATTGGAAGAACAGAAGTGCCAACTTCTTGTGGTTTTGCGAATCTTAGACTCGGGAGGTGGCGCAAGAGAGCCCATTTTGAGCTGTAGTCGGAGGCGTTGTACTGAAGCTCCTTTGTCTGGAATGGGGATGTCGCCATCCTCTCTCCTGCTTCTCCAAATCTCCCTGGCAAGCACAACGTCTCTTTCTTGGACCTCATGGCCTAATCCTAGAATGGATTTTGTAGAGAAAGGGAGTGCGTATGGGTGTTTTGCATGCATATATTTTGAGCGCATCCACACATGCAATGCACGACGCACAGCCCACCAGTGTCCTATTTCCTGGCCTTGGGTAGAAGTTTACCCTAGAGAAGGCGCGACTACCCTAAAGGTCTAGGTCTGGGGGCTGAGACTGAAGGACTTGCCCGCCAAGCCCCTATCCCAGCACCTAAAGTCCCCCAGTCAACGGAAGTTCATCTCTGCCTTCCAAAGCAGCTGACTAGCTCCGCCAATGAGGAACAGCGGCTTCGGAGGAAGTCCCGCCCCTCCCTTGTGACCTGCGTTTTCTTCCTAGCTGAATTTGCCGGGTTTCTGCATGCTCGGCGGCTCCCTCAGAATAATGAATATCTTTGTTCTGTTTGATGGTTTGAAGCTAATCGCTAGATGTGGCGTCTTGCATATCCGAAGCTTCAGTATTCGCTCCCACTGCTTTTATTTTTTAAACTGCTGGCGATTGCGTCAGGGTCTTGGATATGCTAGGCAAGCATTTTTTTTTTTTTAAATACGGTTTGACCAGATTGTCCAGACTTGTTTTGAACTCCCGTGGAGCTCAGGTAGATCTCAAAGTTGCGATCCTCATGTTTCAGTCTCCCATGCAACTGTGATTACATGCATATACCACAGATTCAGTAGAGGTTGCTCAGAAGCATCCATGAGGCCTGTGGCTCCTGCCGGCAGTGGCCTCAGCCTGCGCATCTTGGCTCACCTCATTGTTGTTTCAAGCTCTCTAAGAAGGACTGGGGGTGTAGTCGGTGACAGAGTACTTGCCTAGCATGCACAATGTCCTGGGTTTCATCTTCAATAATTGAAAAAAAAAGCCCTCTGAGAGGCGCTGTAAGTGTCGTGCTGGTGCCTCTCATCACAGAGTAGTTCTTTATCAACACCCCAGCCAGGACATAGCCCTCCTCAGTACCAAGGTTCTGTCCTCTTGACCTTCTATAGACTCTGCCCCTTCCCTCTTCCTCTCAAACCAAGCCAACTGGTAAGCTGCACCCCCATTTGGGGATCTCAAAATTGGTCACTGGAAGAGTACTGTATCAGTGCAACCACGCAGCCTGCAACCTTCTACACTGGAATTGTTTTCATTCAGTCTGATGCTTTCAAGAGACTTCTGAGTTGTTGCCTTTGCCAATAATTCTCCCTTTAAAAATATTTTATCTATAGGCCACATGGTGGCACATGCTTTTAATCCCAGCACTCACAAGGCAAAGGCAGGCAGATCTCTGTGAGTTCAAGGCCAGCCTGGTCTACACAGTGAGTTCCAGGACAGCTGGGGGTACAGGGAGACCCTGTCTCAAAAAAGGCCAATTTTTTTTTTAATTTTAAGTTTTTGTGAGTGTATTGCTTACATGTAAGTGCGCCTGTGTCATGCAATGCCCTTGGAGGTTAGAAGAGAACGTCAGATCCCCTGGAACTGGAGCTATAGATAATTGTTAGCAACCATGTGGGTGCTGGAAATCTAATCTGGGTCCTCTGCAAGAGTATCCAGTGCTCTTAACCACTGAGCCATCTCTCCAGCCCCTATTACTTAAAAAAAAATATTTTATTATTTTTATGAGTATGTGTGTATTGCTTGCATGTAGGTAAGTGCACCCGTGTTGTGCAATGCCCACAGAGGACAGAAGAGGCTGTCAGATCCCCTGGAACTGGAGTCATGGACAGCTGCTAGCTGCCATGTGTGGGTGCTGGGATTTGAACCTGGGTCTTCTGGAAGAACAGCCAGTGTTCTTAACCGCTGAGCCATCTCTCCAGCCCTGCCCTTATTACTTTTATTTTATATGAGTGTATTATCTGCATGTATGTAAATGCACCCATGTTGTGCAATGCCTGTGGAGGCCAGAAGAAGATCCCCTGAAACTGAAGTTATCTGTGGTTTTCAGCTGCCATGTGGGTACTGGCAATTGAACCCAGGTCCTCTGCAAAAGGAGCCAGTGCTCTTAACCACTGAGACATCTCTTCAGCCCTAATTCTCCCTTTTACTGTTGTATAATAGTTCACATTTGGGCAAACCACAGTTTGTCTGAGCAGTGGCTCATTTTAGGACCACGAGCTTCATTTTTCAAAATTTTTTAGTAAGCTATTTACTTTGAAATAATTGTATATTCACATGCAGTTTTCAGAAATACAATAAGAGATCCCATATGCCCTTGACTGGGTTTGCCCCACAGCTTCAGCATTGATATGGGTATGCCAAGAGTCAGCTGTTTCAACCACTGTGAAAGTCACCTGGATTGCCCTTCGTAGCAGAACATTCCCATTTTCTTTCTTAACCCCAGGCCACCAGAATTCTCTATGATCTTGCATTTTCTTTTCTTTTTTTTTAAGAATTATTTTTTTTAACTTTTACAAAAACTTTAAGAATTTCTACATGCATATAAGGTGTTTTGATCAAATCCATGCCCACTCCCTCCCCTCCAACATTCCCCCCTCTGAAGAGG
>NW_008334861.1:3712869-3720571 GCF_000622305.1 Nannospalax galili | reverse complement strand
AACAAGCCCAATTGTGACTATGTTTAGCGATCAGGCTCAGCTGAAGTCGTGATGATGGTAGTTATTTCATGCAGAAGGGACTGCTATATATCATCATCTTATTAAAAGGACGTGGAGGCAGGATCTGGGGGCTGTCAGGCTGTCCCCTGGGTTCTCAGGCCCTCTGGTAGTTGGAAGCCAGAGAGAGGCCAGAACCCTGCACTCTCTGGCGGTCTACTGAGCTCCGAGCAGCTACCCCGAAGGAGGAGGTCCAACCAATTTCTTTTTGAGAGAAGATTTTATGTGTTCCAGGTTAGCTTGGAACTCACTATACAGCCAAAGATGGTCTTGAACTTCTGATCCACCTGCTTCCACCTCTTGAGTGCTGGGATTACAGTCATGTGCCACCATGCCTGGTTAATGCATTGATAAAAATTGAACCCAGGGTTTGCTCTACCAACTGAGCTACACCTCCAAACGTTAATTCTCACTTTTAAACTATTACACAAAATTCTACATTCATCTTCATGTTTTTGTAAAATCATGTCTCCTTTTTACAAAATTTTTGATTCGTTTCTTTTTTGTGTGTATGAGTGTTTGCATGCATGTATATAAGTCCATCCATGTATGCAATACCTGAAGAGGCCAGAAGAGGACGTTGGATCCTCTGGAACTGGAGTTATGGAAGGTTGTTAACCGCCATGTGGATGCTGGGATGGAACCCAGGTCCAGAGCACCCAGTGCTCTTAACTGCTGAGTTATCTCTCCAGCCCCCATGTTTTCATTTCTACCTAAAATGTTCAGGACAGACAGTTGCTGCTTCATGTGGAAGTAGATGTGTGAATTTAATGGGAACTGTCAAGCTGCCTTTCAGACTGGCATCATTGACTGTGCATATTTTTAGAACAAATCATCAAAAAATTTGACAAAGATATTTAAGTAAAACTTTTTTCCCCTCTCTTCTCTTTTTCTTTGGGATTACCAGCATAGTATTCACACAGCTTTAAAGCACAGATGCTAATTCATTTTTGTTGTGATCCTTCTACACAGCAATAAGTCACTGAGATCGTCCATGTCAGTATAGAAACTACCTTATTTAACTAGCTTATTTTCCTCTGGTTTCATGGTATTTAATAAAATACTGTAATTTACAATTCCCAGTTGATATCCTTTTCACTGGTATTTATTTTATTTTATTCTTTTTATTTTATGTGTATGAGTTCATTGCTTATATGTATGTAAGTGCACCTGTGTTGTGCAATGCCTGTGGAGGTTAGAAGAGGGCATCAAATCACCTGGAACTGGAGTTGTGGATGGTTGTTAGCTGCCATGTGGGTACTGGGAATTGAACCCAGGTCCTCTGCAAGAGCAGTCAGTGCCCTGAACCGCTGAGCCATCTCTCTATCCCCATACTATTATGTATTTTATTGCAACTTATTTATTTACTGCAACTAACAACAGCCTTAAAAGTATGTCTATTTTTATGGGATAATTAGCTGTAAATAGAATTACAAGGCCAAATCTTCACATTTAAGATGGACATGGTGGCATATGTTTGTAATTTAAGCTTCAGGATGTGGAAGTTGGAGGATCAACAGCTCAAGATCAGCCTTGGCTACATAGAGTTTTAGGCCAGCCTGGGCTAGAAGACCTTGTCTCAAAAGCCAAACAAGTTGTTGGGCATAGTGGCACACACCTTTAAACCCAGAACCCAGGAGGCAGAGGTAGTTGGAGCTCTGTGAGCTTGAGGCCAGCCTGGTCTACATAGCGAGTTCCAGGCCAGCCAAGACTACATAGTGAGAACCTGTGCCAAAGAACAAAAGCAAAACAGTGACAACAAACATACAAAAAAACCTAAGTAAACCAGGTTTGGTGGTACATGTATTTAATCCCAGCACTCGAGAGGCAGAGGCAGACAGATTTCTGTGAGTTCAAGGCCAGCCTGATCTACATAGGAAGTTCAGGCCAGCTGGGGCTACAAGGAGACCATGTCAAAAAGACCCCCCCAAAAAACCTAAGTAAAAATAAACAAATAAAAACAACAAGAGTACATTTTAAATTTCTTACAGTGTGAATTGCCTCTGAAAAAATACCCCTACTGTTTTTCATTGTCCCACTCCAAATTGCACCACAGTATTTACCCACAGCCTCATAAACACAAAGGATGGGAGAACAACTTCATGTATTTGCTTTCTTCCTGCTCCCATCTACCTCCTTTCTAAAGGCTCTGTGCTGCTTCCCTATGCCTTTAGGTGTATGAGATGTGTGCATCCTGTCTGGAATTTGGAGGTGGATTTTTTTCTTCCTTGCATACACGGTTTTGTTTTGTCCCCAAATGTCAGTGTGCTGTATTCTCATTCAGCTGATGTCTTTTCTCATTCAACACAGTTTCTACGTTCGTTCGTTCCCTTTGGCCCTGATGACATAATTAATTAAATTTCCTGTTGCCACACAGTTGTTCATAACATGGAACTGACACATTTGATTATTACTACCCAGTGTTACACATCCGTAGTGCTTCAGGCTCAAATGACATGATGATTGTCATGGTGACTGTTGCCTTAGCAACAGGAGATAATTTCTCTTGGAAAAGTAGCAAGGGGTAGAATCTTGGGTTTAAAAGGAATTGACACACTTTATTGCAAGTCATGCCTTCCTTCACCTTTCAGTGCGGCTGGTGGTTTGCACCCCACCAGTACTACCCAAGAATTGTCCTCCCCACAGCATACTTGCTGTTGGCCGCTTTTGTAGTTTCACTGTTTCACTGAGCATCTCCTCCACACTGAGCATAACCTTCTCTACCTAAATTGTCACCCATCCCTGCTTCTGGATCTGGGAATTGCTTTACCCTGAGGGAGCTTGACATACACTGTAGCTGTTCATCCTCGTGTGTAATATTGCCAGTATCTTACATTATTCCATATCTTCTGGAAACATCTGCTATTTTAGGCTGCTGAGAAGTTATACAGTCTTATATAAACATTTCCTAAACCATTGCTTTATGATTTCTGACTTGTGTATCTTCTCAGGGTGCTCTCCATCACATTGTAATAGCAATGTGTGTATGTATATCTATTATATTATACATGGTCTCCCTGTAGCTCTAGCTTGCCTGGAACTCGCTATGTAGACCAGGCTGGCCTTTAACTCACAGACATCCGCCTGCCTCTGCCTCCCTAAGTGCTGGGACTAAAGATATGTGCTGTGGGAGACAGACTTGAGCCTAGGGTGATATTGCAACTGTCAGGGTCACATGGTTTCCAGGAATCCAGGCTCTGTAATCTGAAACCCAGTATGCTAATGAGGCATCCTACCCTCTATTCTGTGATAGGACATTAAGTCTGTTACACTAAACCTGTTATTCAAAAAAGGTATCCTACCTGCTGTGCTGTGATTGGACCACTACCCCTATATAAGCTTGTGCCTTCCTGCAATAAACCAGACTTGTGTCACTGAACCTGGTCTCCTGTGTTTGAATGCAGCTCTGCTAACACAGTCTCCTCACCAGCCCTGGGGTCTGGGACCAGACAGAAGCAGCGATGACAAGAGGCAGCACAGGGTAAGCAGAAGAGCGGCCTCAGCCCAGGGCAGGCAGAAGAGTGGCCTCAGCCCAGGGCAAGCAGAGGAGCAGCCTCAACGCCCATGAGAACAAAGGAGCAGCACCCATGAGAACGGAGGAGCGGCTGCCACTGGCGATGACCACAGTGTGCCACCATGCCTGGCTACTATATTTTTGGACTTGTGATTCTACTTTTTCATGGTTTCACCTTCTGTTTATTGTTTTTTGTTTTTTTTTTTTTTGGTCTTTTTGAGACAGGGTCTCCCTGTAGTCCCACCTATCCTGGAACTTGCTGTGTAGACCAGGCTGGCCTTGAACTCACAGAGATCCACCTGCCTCTGCCTCCAAAGTGCTGGGATTAAGGGCATGCGCCACTATGCCCAGCCCTGTTTTTTTATTTTTTTTCTTTTTTCCAGACAGGTCTCACTATATAGCCCAGGCTATGCTCAACCTTTCAATCGTCCTCTCTCTCTAGTGCCAGGATTACATATGTGCACTATCATGCCAGGCTGTTTCACCATTTTTAGATATCTGTTTTTTAGGGGAAAGTCTCACATAGCTCAGGGTGACTTGAAAATAGCTATGTAGTTGAGGTTGGCTTTGAATTTCTGATTCTCTTGCCTCCTTCCATCAGCTCTGTTTTACTATTTTGATTTTACTTCTGTGTGCAATGTGATGGAGGTTTTCCAGAAGATACCTGGGGTTTTCCACACATATTGAAGAACACCCAGCTCTTTCTTCCTCAGCATTGGGAAAGCCCCTAGTTCTAGGTAGCTGAGCCACAAACTGATCTGAATCCTGAGTCATCTGAAACAGTGGCTTGGAGGAAAACCAATGTGGCTTCTGTCTTTGGCTGGATCAGTGTGATCACATGGTCCATAGATTTCAGCAGTGGGCTTTAATGGCAATGGCTTAATATAGGCTCTGACTTCCCATTTTCTACCAGTCAGTTCCCTCCATCCACACAACTCCCATCCAAGGGTTGGGATAGAACTCAGGGCCTCACATATAGGCATCATACAGCTACACTCTCAGCCCCCTTTTGACTTTTGATTGTTTTATAAATAGGGTCCTTTCCCCAACCATTGTATAATGACATTCACCCTAAATTCCCACTTACCCATGGACAAGCCTCTCAACTCTCCTTCAGAGAACACTGCAGTGAGATGGTTTTTTGGCATCTTTTTACACTCAGCAGACCTGCTGCTCCCTTATGGCCTTGCAGATGGTTTCAGTCATTCTTGAGGGACTTTTTTTCTTATAAGTGAACTCCTCCATCAGCTCATAGACATCTATACTTTTGCTTCTTTGAGCCATGGTAGTGAGAGAACAGGTGTATTCTCACCATTGCTTTGCTCCAGAAGACCTTGGACATTGTCCAGGCAGGAAAAATGGCTTCTCCTCTCCCACAGATCATGCAGAAACCAGCAAGCTATGCCTGGAGATACAACTTCCTGCCCTGGGAGGTTGTTTCTCAGAGTCAGACATAAAGTCCCTCATTTCATTGCAGGAGCAGAGAGTGGGGCTGGGGACCAGGTCCAGGGCAGGGATCGCAGATTTTAGAAGAGTGGCTGGCTGCGGCAGTGCATGCCTTTAATCTCATCACTTGGGAGGCTGAAGCAGGCAGATCTCTGAGATTGAGGCCAGCCTGGTCTACATAGTGAATTCCAGGCAGGCTGGGGCTACAGAGAGAGACCCTGTCTCAAAAAAAATGGCAGTGGAGAAACAAATTTAGATTTTTTTGATCTTGAAAACTTTAAAATCTATATAAGCTACATGTGATTACCACATACTTACTTTTGTTAACATTTTAACACTTAGTAGGTTATGGTATCATTCCTTTGTGAATGCCTAAAAACATAGCCTGTCTTTAAAAATAAATACATATATTTCAATATATTGATGGACATTTTGTTTCATTACCATTTTGGTATTATATGCAACACTGAAGCAAACACACTTTGGATACAGTCAGCACATTTCAATACCACTTTGTATTCCAGAAAGTTCATTCCATTTACGTAGACTGCCTATAGAGCATAGGAGATTGCCTGCTTCCTTACACTGTCACTCTGGTCAGCCTCAAACTTCATAAAATAATTTTTAGACAATTTCATGCAAGAGTACTGTATTTACATCACTTACATCTCTCCCTTTTCCCCCTCTCTTCTGGTTTGATTTTCCATTGCTGTGAAAAAACACGTTGACCAATACCAACTTGGGGAGGAAAGGGTTTATTTGGCTTACATCTCTCTGGTCACAGTTCATCAGGGAGCCCAAGGTAGGAACTCAGGGCAGGAACTTGGAGCACAGGCCATGGAGGAACGCTGCTTACTGGCTTGCTCCCCTAGCCCCTGCTCAGCCTGCTTTCTTATGCAACACAGGCCCACCTGCCCAGGGGTGGCACCACCCACAGTGGGCTGGGCCCTCCCACATCACTCAACAGTCAAGAGGATGCCCTCAGACATGGCCACAGGCCAGTCCAATGGAGGCAATTCCCCAATTTAGGCTCCCTCAACCCACGTGTGTCAAGTTGACACTAAAGCTATCCAGCACACTCTCCAACTCTTTCCATGTCACCAACCTCTCTTCTCTTTCTCTCTCTCTTGTTCTCTCTCTCCTCTTTTTGAGACAGAGCTTTCCCGTAGCTCCAGCTGGCTTGAAACTCACTATGTAAACCAGGCTGGCCTCAAACTCACAGAGATCTGCCTGCCTCTGCCTCCTGAGTGCTGGGATTAAAGACATGTGCCACCATGCCCAGCCTCAACCATTTCCTTTCTCAAATTCATGACCTCTTCTATAAATAAATAAATAAATAAATAAATAAATAAAAATATGAAACCTACTGAGTCCTTTCATCCAGAGGTGGGATCTTGTGAAATTTCTCCCATTCCTGTTGGCATATCAACTGTTGTGGTCATTGTATAGGTCTTGTTTAGGCTAGATATCTTTTTTATTTATTATTTTTATTTTATGTGTATGATGCGTGTATTGCCTGTGTGTAGGTAACTGCACCGTGTCGTGCAATGCCCTCGGAGGTCAGAAGAGGCTGTCAGATCCTCTGGAACTGGAGTTACAGACAGTTGTTAGCTGCCATGTGGGTTCTGGGATTCAAACTCCAATCTTCTGCAAGAACAGCCAGTGTTCTTAACCACTGAGCCATCTCTCCAGCCCGTTTTTTTATTTTTTAAAAAATATTTTATTTATTATTCTTATTTTATTCCTATGAGTGTATTGCTTGCATGTAGGTACGTGCACTTATGTCACGTAATATTTGCAAAGGTCAGAAGAGGATGTGAGTCAGATTCCTTGAAACTGGGGTTATGAACAGTTCTCAGTAACCATGTGGGTGCTAGTAACTGGGAACCAAACCCAAGTCCTCTCCAAGGGCATCCAGTGCTCTTAACCACTGAGCCATCTCTCCAGCCCCTTGTTCTTACACAATACATAAGCAAAATGACTCATGGGGCATAGTGGCACACACCTATAATCCCAGAATTCTGGGGAGCAAAGGCAGAAAAATCACAAGTCTGAGGACAACTTGGGTGCTATGTGCTGAGACCCTCTCTTAAAAAATAAGGGGCTTTCGAATCCCACTTCTGACACCAAAAAATAAAAATAAATAAAAATAAGGGGCTGATAGTGATACACACAAATGACTATGCATGTATCTATATCTCTCACAAAAGCCAGCCTTTTAATTAGCTATGTCATGTACAATATCACTATCACACATGCCTTTACTAACTCATACCATTTTTATTTTACTATTTTGTTTGAGACAGGTCATGTAAGTCCAGGTTGACCTTGAACTACTATTTCTCCTCAATCTATCACACAAGCCTCTGCCTCCTAAATGCTGAGATTAAAGATGTGAGCCACTGTGTCCAGCTAGAATCAGGTATATTAGCTTTGAGTTTAAGTGTGGCAGGACAGAAAATAGCAGAGCCTGTAGTTAATGTTGAAGGGAACACAATACCATTCAGTGATGTTTCAGTAACCTAATTGCACAAAGTAGATTGTTCTGAAAGTCACTGATTTACTGCAGCACTACAGTCATTCAAAGCCAAGATACAATTTACAATTATTCTCATTATGCATTTTGCATTTACACTTCTCTTCACTACCAGACTAGATCCTCCTCCTCCTCCCCCCCCCCTCCCC
>NW_008334861.1:3703156-3711824 GCF_000622305.1 Nannospalax galili | reverse complement strand
TCTTCTTCTTCTTCTTCTTCTTCTTCTTCTTCTTCTTCTTCTTCTTCTTCTTCTTCTTCTTCTTCTTCTTCTTCTTCTTCTTCTTCTTCTTCTTCTTCTTCTTCTTCTTCTCCCTTTAGAGATTACCTGCAAGTATTGTATGAATAAGGAAAGGCTTGATGGCACTTTAAACTGCTTATCAGATGAAAGCAGGAGATAAAACTTGCCTACACAGCACACTCTTAATTTTGTAAAATGTACATGTATGCCTAGGAGAAAGGCAGAGGGGAAACATGTCAACATGTCCACAAACACTGCTCTTCAGGTGCTGAGCAAAGTTGCTAACTGTTACACATGTGACTCCAACAGGCAGAAAGAACAGCAAATGAAGTTCGCTGTGCAGGCCCAGAAAGGCTCACTGATTGGGCCTGAACCTTGGTTTTGGTACTCAGGTGCTATGAAGCTGAGTTAAACTGCTTATCTTCTCTGATCCTGTTCTACAAATATAGCTGATAGACCAGGCATGGTGGGGCACACCTTTAATCCCTGCACTTGGGAGGCAGAGGCAGGTGGATCTCTGAGTTCGAGGGCAGCCTGGTCTATGTAGTGAGATCCATGCCAGCCAGGGCTACATAGTGAGACCTTGTTTCAGAAACAAACAAACCCCAAAACAAAAACCAACCTCAAAATAAAACCAGCCCCCACCCAAAGCAAGGCTGGTAATCAGAACTTTTCTGGGGTTTTAGTGAGAACACCACAGATAGGAAGTGCCCCGTTGGTGCCAGTCTTCATTGGCAGGCCTGAGGGTGAGTCTATGCCCCAGGTGCAGACTCCATATCAGTGCCACACCACCTGGGGGCAAGATGGTTTGTGTTCTTTTCTATCTGGACCTTACATTTATAAAAATCTGAAGCTAAGAGATCTTATTCATTTGATCTGGTTGTATTATTTTTGCTTGGCTTGAGGCTGTGATAAATACCATTAAGATACTCAAGTGTCTTCAAGTTACTGTTCTTTGTAAGACTTCAACAAAGCTAGGTTATGTTGTCACATTCCTATAGTACTCTGCAGTTGGGATGCTGAGGCAGAAGGTTTGCAAGTTTGAAGAGATCCTGGGGTATATAGTGAGACACTGTCTCAAAAAAAAAAAAAAAAAACCAATAAAAGTTCAACAAAAGAGACAGCATTTGGAAAGGAAGAAAGTACAGATCAAGTAGGCAAAGGTCACAACTGATGTTGTAAAAAAAAACTAACCAAAGGATATCATGCAAGGGTTATCTTGCATAAATGGATATCCATAAATGGATACTGGATGACAGAAGAAAACTTAAGTCCTTACCTTGGCCTGTCGGGTTTGAAAGGTTTCCTATGTGTTGTAAATAACTGGAGTTCGGATCAGCTGATGTGAATAAAGCATATTCCCTACAGCATAAGCAAAAACAAGAACCACAGCTTAGAAAAATCAAACTAGATAAACTATCAAGGACTGGGGAAGAGGGGGCTGGAGAGATTGCTCAGTGGTTAAGAACACTGGTTGTTCTTGCAGAAGACCCAGGTTCGAATCCCAGCACTCACACGGCAGCTAACAACTGTCTGTACTCCAGTCCCAGGGGATCCGACAGCCTCTTCTGTCCTCTTCAGGCATTGCACAACATGGGTGCACTCACCTACATGCAGGCAATACACACATATACATCAAATAAAAATAATAAATAAAATATTTTTTAAAAAAGAATTGGGGATGAGTGGTAAATAGTTCTTCATCCTAACAACAAAATTCATCCTTTGGAGTGAGGGAGAAACACAGCTAGCAATGAACAGGTCACACATCTGATTTATGCTACTGATCCAGGAAAAAATCTCAAGCAGGACCATGATGATGTGCGCAGTGGTAAGTTTCCACGTTGTCTTAAGTTCCACGGGCCTCAGAGTGACTTCAGAGGTGGCAGTGCCACTAGTGGTCAACACTTCATAGTTTCAGACTCCAGATAAAGCTCACTCTTGTTGAGTATGTAAGCATGCTTTATTCAATCTCTTCCTGCTTTAGAATATGCAAAATGCTCTGGGTTTCTTTTTGCCCTGAGCTCTGAGAAGACAGGCAGTCAGACTACTCAGGGCCCTTCTGTACCACTGGAATACTTTTCTTTATTTTCGAGACACTGTCTTGCTATTATGTAGCCCAGGCTGGCCTGGAACCTGCAGTCTTCCTACCACAGTCTCCTAAGATTCCAGGAGTGTAAAACTAAACCACAGTTATTGTGTGTGTTTGTGTGTGTGTGTGTGTGTGTGTGTGTGTGTACATGTGTGCATGTGATGTTAATGCAGCATCTTCCCCCATCTCTCTTTATTTACTGAGGCAGGGTCTCTCACTGAATCAAGAGCTCACCAGGAAATACCGTACAGGGGATCAAACCCAGGGCCTCATGCATGCTAGGCAAGCATTCCAACAACTGGACTATATCCTCAGCCTCTATCACCATGTTTTCTATTTCATTACTTTTACTCAATGAAAATAAACAAACAAAAATCATCCATTCATTCAAAACTTGTAGTAGAGCTCAGCTTAAACATACCTTGGTATTGGCTGCTAAATAAACAGCATGCTCCATGGAGATGCCATCACACGTGGATAGAAAATAGTGCAGTTGGGAACAGTTTGGAACATGGCCAAGTCCTCCAAGGTGATGTGGTAGGGGCTGTCATCAACTGAGAAAGTCACAGGCCAACATGAGCAGAACTGCAGCAGGAACCCAGCCTCTACTCCTTCACCGCTTTTGAAAGGCAGTGACTTATTTCTATAGGGCATCCTGAACTACAGCAAAATCCTACAAGCTTCAACCCTTGTAATTTATTGTGATTTACATTGAGTACATATCTATATTCTTCTAAAGGTCACTAAAATACTCTGGGTTAGGCTAGCAAATGAGTTTTCAGGTTAGTAATCTGACCCCTCTGCTGTCTGGCCACTCAGTACCACTGTCCAAGTTGATTTGATGTTCTCCTCCTTGAGTATCAGTGGCCTGAGTCAGCTTTACCCAGCCACTGACCGTGTGTACCCTAGTCTCTGTAAGAGCATCCTGAGGTTTTGTCCTTCTGGTTGGTTGTCTACCTTCTTTTCCTCAAGAAGTTGGATTTTTCCCAGATTGAATTGTCTTATTTTGTCAGGCCTTTCATTTAGTAATGTATTTTTGGGACACCCTAGGGTGCGCTGTTGTAACTAACAGTTCCTTGGGATATATAGGATTAGTGTACAGAAATCACAATATCTATATACAGAGAGACAGCTTACCTCTTCTAGGTTGGGAAAAGGACTTTGCTGTGTACACTGTGTTGCCTAGGACAATTCAGAAGCCTAGATCTTCTCCAGATATCCAAGTTAGGCTATATGACCACACAGGGCACAGAAAACTATTTTGGGGTTTGTGCTGTCCTTATTCATACTTGGTATACAGTAAGTCTTAGAAAAGTCCTCCAGACAGAGTAGGCAATTTATAGTAACATCAAGGGATGTGTCTCAAAGACTGGTATGCAGGGTATCTGAAACATCTAAACCAGGGTAGGACTTTTCAAAAACAAATCCCCATGGTGAAAACTTAAGTAAACGCAAGGTCTAAGTAAAAGCTATCACAATGGTGGTGTTTGGAATGCATACCAGTGGATACCCCACAATGGGTACCAGTGAGATTGACGTTGATTTGAGAGATGGCTCCCATGCGAATCTGATCAAATGCTCGTGTGAAAAGGCAGCAAAGGTGCAGGCAAAAGCAATGGTCGGTCACGGGTGGCACAGAACAGCCCTGGATTTTCCTTCATCCTCTCTTGCATGTTAGAACACATGATATAGACCACTCTGCACATGGTGGACTGCTGTCAGCCCTAGCACTTCTCCTTTCTGTGCTCTTCCTTGAACCTCTCTTCCCCACCCCAGGTACACCCTTGCTTCACAGTTTATAGGGACCAAGGGAGGAAATGGAGTGTCATCTGCCTGCCCACTTCTTGCTCTCTGCTCTGTCACCAACCTGCCTCTGTCTGTGGACTGTCTGCCCACTGCTCGTCCTGGATCCCATCCTTCTCTTTCTTACTAGATGGATCTCTAACCCTGAAATGACCCCATTCATCAGTTTCTCCATTTCTCTTAAATCATCCTATTACCATTCAAATAAGTATCAACACCTTCCTCTCAACTCTGCATTCCACCTCGTCCTTCCTTCCAGAGACTGTCTCTAATCACTCCTCCTTACAGAAAACTTAAAAAGTCATCTAGTCACTGCCCCTACTTTCTCATTTTCTATTTTCTCCTCAGCCTACTTCATCTAGGCCTTCATTCCTATAAGGAACCCCCAGACTACAAATGTTCCAAGAGGCCGCATGGCCTTGGATGGCATCTCACCTGACCTTTCCTTAGTATTCACAAGTTACACGCTTCTGGCTTGAGGCCCATCCCGCTCCAGCTTTCTGTGATATTGTATCAGGACCAGTCCTGCTGCCTCGCTGGAGGTGGAAGAGTGCAGCTCTAGCTGAGGGGTAGCTGTAGGGAGTTCTACAGGCTCTGTTCTCATTCTTCCTCATTGGCCATTGGGTTTGGGAGGCTGTGTTTGGTCTAACGCTGCTGTGATGTGCACACTGTCAGTGGCCTGCACTTTATATTTCTATTCTTTACCTCGTCTTGGCTCTCCAGGCTCATAGACTTCGGTAGACATGACAATCTCTGGGAGTAAACAAGAACTTTCCAAGAAAGATGGTGGCTGTGGCCGGCTCCAAAATCAAGATGCTTAAATGTTTATCAACTTGGTTCTACATTCATCCACCAGACAAATGGCCCATAGCCTCCTCTCCCACTGTCTCCCTACCAATCACCTTCCAGCAAACCTCACTAAAAGGCGTGTTAGCATGCACCTTACTCTTATAGTAGGTGGCATTCTGGAGTATAAAACTTCCAGGTCAAAAAACTGAAAATTTGAAACAGTCATGCTGAGCCAGGCATGATGACTCATGCTTGTAATCCCGGCGCTTGGGAGGTAAAGGCAGAAAGATCAAGAGTTCAAGGTGCATTTTCAGCTACATAGCAAGTTCCTAGGGGGAAGTCTACTAGAGGCAAGCCCAAGGGACACGGCTGTTGACTGAAGGAATCAATGAAGCAATCATTCTAGTAAGGTTTTTGATAGGAAAGTCAGGGGCTGTAGAGATGGCTCAGTGGTTAAGAACACTGGTGGTTCTTGCAGAAGACCCGGGTTCGAATCCCAGCACCCACATGGCAGCTAACAACTGTCTATAACTCCAGTCCCAGGGGATCCGACAGCCTCGTTTGACCTCCGAGGGCATTGCACGACACAGGTGCACTTACCTACATGCAGGCAATACACACATACGCATAAAATAAAAAATAAAATTAAAAAAAGAAGTTTTAAGAAAGTCAATTTACAAATTAAGGACTGTATTTCTTTCTTTGAAAATGTACAGAACTGCTGTGGGTGTAGCTCAGTTGTAGAGCACTTGCCTTGTATGTGCCACGCCCTGGGTCCAATCCATAGCACAATAAGGGCAAAATGAAAATAACTTAGTAAGAGCCACAGACTAGCACGCATATTCTTACAATGTTGATGGCCTATTGCTTAACAGATATGCTTAAAGTTGTCTGGGAATGCTCATCTAAGCAGGGCTGATGCTCAACTCAAGCCAACTGGCACTGTGAGGGGAATGCCAGTTCATTGGCAGTTCTTTCCAGTTTTCAGAAAAAGATCTAGAAATTTGGATTCTACATAAAAATGTGTTTTTTAAGTACTGGCAACCAATTTCCTAAAAATTTAAATACTATGTGTTTCAAAATATAGTCACATGAGATCTGCTGGCTCCGTTTCCTGATTAGTAGAAAACTATTATACTCTTCAGAGTTGTTTTTAGCCTCTGCAATGTAAAGACAGGAGCCAGGTATCACTCTTTACATGGGCATGTAGCTTTAGAGTTCCAGAACTGGAATTAACTTGTTCTCTTGAGAAGGGTGCATGTGCACGAGACACTCCCTCACAGTGTCACTGTGGGTAGGGATGCAGGCACAGAGAAGCAAGCAGCTTTGCTCAAGGTGTCAGCTCGAACTATGGTATTCTTTTTGAAAACTTTCTGGCAATTTCTAACTATATTCTAAAGGCTACAGTGAGAGCAACATTTCCATTTCTGCATTACACCCTGTACTCAAGTAGGAAGATATAAACCACATTTCTGGTAGCTCTTCAAACTGTTTGTCCCTGAGTGGCTATGGGATTGCCTAGTTATAGGCTGGATGGGACATAAAGGGTTACTAGGGAGCTCAGGACATTTCAAGCCTAGAGCCTTCAGCCTAGTGCTCTTATTTATGTGAATACGGTGGCCAGAGAGTGTTGCGGACTATACCATTCTCCTTCTAGCAGATGTAGAAACTACACTAACTTTAGGTATCTATTTGCCTCTTATTTCCCTGGAGTTTTTCTAAGCAACGCCTTTCATAAACGACTGATGGCTAACTAGAAGACCTAAAGGCCCTGCACAGTACACTTACTATATTTTGTCCAGCAACAAAGCACTCAATGAATTGACCGGGGTGCTCTTTCTTGAATATCTCAGCAAAGTTGGAGTTCTTGGGGTCACCATTCAGCATAATGACTGTCATTTGCATGGCTCAGTCCAGCCAGCGATAAACCACATGCTTTCTGAGTAGACACCTAGAACAAAGAGTCAAGTGTAAGTGTTCTTTGGACCACACTCGGAAGGAAGTTACTACTTTTTTAAAAAAAATATTTTTTATTCATTATTTTTATTTTATGTGTATGCGTATATTGCCTGCATGTAGGTAAGTGCACCTGTGTTGTGCAATGCCCGCAGAGGACAGAAGAGGCCATCAGATCCTCTGGAACTGGAGTTACGGACAGTTAGCTGCCATGTGGGTGCTGGGATTTGAACCCAGGTCTTCTGCAAGAACAGCCAGTGCTCTTAACCGCTGAGCCATCTCTCCAACCCCTGGAAGTTACTACTTTACAGAATTATAAACTGTTATCTAGAATCATACACATGGAATGCTAGCCAATCTTAAAAACCATATTTAGTTCACTGAGGATCCATTTCTCAAAAATATGTCTCACTCATGGTTAATATACTCAGCTTTTTCTTGAACTGTGCTACTTTTAATTAATACATCCCTAACTTTCATTTCCCAAGGAGAAAAACACTCTGTAACAGTGAAATTTGACATTAATGCTTCTGAATTTTTGTTTATGTGTTTCTTTGATTTTTTGAGACAGGGTCTCAGTATATATGTAGCCCTGTCTGTGATGGAACTTTCTATGTAGGCCAAGCTGGACTCAAACTCACAAAGATTTGCCTGTCTCTGCCTCACAAGTGCTGAGATTAAAGGCATACACTCCCACCCCCAGCCTTGATTATTTTTATGAGACAGGGTCTCACTCTGTGCTCTGTGTAGTCTAGGCTGGCTTCCACCTTGAAATCCTCCTGCATCAAACTCCCAAGTGCTAGGATTACAGGTGTATACCACATCACCACATATAACTCTGAAGCAATCTTATTTATATATTTATGTATTTATGTATTTATTTATGTATTTATTTATTTATTTATTATTTTTTGGTCTTTTTGAGACAGGGTCTCCCCATAGCCCCAGCTGTCCTGGAACTCATTTTTATGGGGCTTTTGGATACTCTAACATTCCCCCCTCTGAAGAGGTAACCCTAAAATCTTTTAAGGATTAGATAAAAACTCCTAAATATTTTTGACATTTTTGGCCTTTGGAAGGGAGTAGGTTGCCAAGAGGCCCAAGGACATTGTGAGTTTTAGTCAAGAAACTGGCTGCTTTTCTTTGGGGTCTTTTTACCCTAACTGCCTAGTGAATTCCTACCTCTTATTCTTATCACACCATCCTCTGAAGAGGTTACCCAAATTGTCAATAGCAAATCGGGTGACAGACCACTCTGGCTTCTTCCATGCTGAACAGGGATGCAGGGTGAGGCAACTGGAGTACCCCTTTAGTGGGTCTATCTAAAAGACTCCCAAGTTACATAACTCTTAACTCTAGGGGGGAAAGAAAGTCCTTGAATCGTGAGTAGGAGATGTGAAGGAGAAGTAAAGGCAAGAGTAATTAGCATTACAAGTTCTAGACATGGAACCAGAAAAAGGTCAGAGCAGGGAAAATTTCAAATGTTCATATCAGAGTCCACTGGAATTTCTTCACAAGAGCTCTCAAAAGCATCCCTCTATTGGGTTCCTCCTTATTTTTCTTTTGTCCACCAAGGCTAGACTTAAGTCCTCTCCCATCCTTAATGTCCCACCATTTCCTTCCCCTCCCCTCTCTTCCTCTTTCCTTCACTCCCCTTCTGTCATGTTTCCTTTCACATTATTAATTTCCCAACATTCCCCTCATCTTCCCACCCTTTTCATTCCCCTTTTCATTTCCCACCCTTAATGTCCCACCATTCCCTTCCCTCCTCTTTACTACCTTTCCCATAATTAATGACCCATCATCTCCCTTCCTTTCCCTTTCCTTCTCTTCCCTCCCCTCCCGTCCTTTTTCATCCTTAATATTCCACCATTTCCTTCCCCTTCCCTCCTCTCCCTTTTCCTTTCCCATCATTAATATCCTACTATTTTTCTTCCCTTCCCTCTCTTTTCCTTTCCCATCCTTAATTTCACACCATTTCCCTTCCCT
>NW_008334861.1:3692112-3700632 GCF_000622305.1 Nannospalax galili | reverse complement strand
TTTTGGTCTTTTTGAGACAGGGTCTCCCTATAGCCCCAGCTGGCCTGGAACTCGCTATGTAGACCAGGGTGGCCTTGAACTCAGAGATCTGCCTGCCTCTGCCTCCCAAGTGCTGGGATTAAAGGTGTGTGCCACCACACCCTGCTTCTTTTTTAATTTTTATTTTATGTGTATGAGTGTTTTGCCTCATGTATGTAAACACAGCACATGTGCAGTTCCCGAAGAGGCCAGAAGAGGGCGTTGGATCCCCTGGAACTGTAGTTATGGACCATTGTTAGCTGCCATATGGGTGCTGGGAACTGAACGCTGGTTCTCTGCAAGAGGTTAAGAGGCCAGTGCTCTTAACCACTGAGCCATGTCTCCAGCTCCTGCTTATTTTTGAGACAGGGTCTCATGATGCCTACACTGGCCTAGAACTTGCTATGAAGCATAGGATCATCTTGCACTCCTGAACCTCCTGCTTCTATCTCCCAAGTCCTGGAATTACAGGTATGCACCACCATACTTGACTTCTGATTGCATTCTTTAAATAACTTTGCTATACTGACTGGTTTACTACCTAAAAATTTACCAAACTGCATTTTATTTGAAACATTTACTTTGAATAAAATGTATTCTGATCTATGTAGTTCATTACGTCTGCCTCTGGCCTTCAAACATACATGTACATGAGATTGTACCCTCACAAACGCATATGCACAAACACAAATATAACACCAAAGCATGACTCATTTAAAAAACTCATTGTAAACTTTAGACTTGCAGTAATAACAGAAGATTTTGACTAAGATACTGGGAGGATTAGATTAAATATATTAATTAGAGAAGAATCCTTGCAATCTTGACTTTTTCTATTGAAAAGTAAGGTCTGAGCTAGGCATGAAAGTCCATGACTGGAATGTCAGCACTCAGGAGACTGAAATAAGAAGATAACTGTAAGTTTTAGGCCAGACTGGGTTCCACTCCAGGTTGGGCTACAGTGTGAGACCCTGCCTCAGAAACAGAAAGAAACAAACAAAAAACCAAAATGTTTAGCAGTTCCTCAAACTGTTGAACACAGAATTACCATATGACTTTCCAATTCTACTCCTAGGTACATACTTAAAACACCCATCTACTCAAAACTACCACGCAAATGCTCAAAGTGGCATTATTCCCAATAGCCATGAGGTAGAAACAACCCAATTATCTATTAAATGGATGAATGGAAAAACATGTTGGATACCCTTAAAATGAATTATTATTCAGTCATAAAAATGACTTACTGGTACATGCTGCAACATGAACGTCAAAACACGCTGTGCTACATGGAAGATGACAGATACACATAAAAGTCATACATTATACAGTCCCATTTATAACAAAATGTCCAGAACAGGCAAATCCAGAAAGATATAAAATAGAGACAAAAAGAAGAGTGATTCTAGGGGCTGGAAGCAGGAAAGAGTAGTGACTACTAATAGGCATGAGATTTTTTTTTTAAACTTAAAAAAATTATTTATTTTTATTTTATGTGTATGCATGTATTGCCTGCTTGTAGGTAAGTGCACCTGTGTTGTGCAATGCCTGCAGAGGTCCGAAGAGGCTGTTGAATCCCCTAGGACTGGAGTTATGGACAGTTGTTAGCTGCCATGTGAGTGCTGGGATTCGAACCCAGGTCTTCTGCAAGAACAAGCAGTGTTCTTAACCGTTGAGCCATCTCTCCAGTCCCATGAGATTTCTTTTGGAGCGAAGGAAGCATTGCAAGACTAACTTTGATTATGGTATGGCTGTACAATTTAAATGCTAAAAACTACCGAAGTGCACACTTTATTTTCTTTTGGTGCTGGAGACTAAATCCTAGGCTTCAATACGGTAAACACTAAGCTAGACTCCCAGTCTGAAGTGTACACTGCAAATTGGATGAATTTTATGGTATATGAATTACGTACCAGTAAAGCTGTTGTTTTGCTTTACTCAAGCATTGTAAAAAACATTTTATTTCTTTTACATTCACTCATTCATGTGTATGTGCACATATGTGTGCCGCAGAGCACATGTGGCGATCATAGAACAACCTGCAGGAGTTGGTTCTCTCCTTCCACCATGTGGGTTCTGGAGATTGAACTCAGGTCCTCAGACCTGAAACCTCCCACCTCCCAGGTGCTAGGATTGCAGGTGTACACCAGCACTCCGGCAAGAAACATTTTCTTCAAAATATTTTAAAACAGGCAATGTGTAGAGATAGTATAAAATTCAAAAGTTGTAACAGGGTAACAGGCCATCTTCCTCTTCCTCTGTCCTTTAGCTACCTGATTCTGTTTCCCAGAAGTAAGGAGCAATAATGGGTCTGTGAGAGTTCTTTTCAGAAATGGTCTAAGCATAAATATTTCATGAGCCATTTCTCACATATAAAGTATATGGCCTTCTTTTAGACTTCTAGCTGTCCAAGTATCTTAAAATAGTCCTTGTATACCTACACTTATATTTTACTACTGTCAAAGGGATCATCATCTTGCTACTATACCTAACTGTTGCTAATGTAATAAAACATGCCATCCTTGTCGTCAGTTTTATTTTTGTTTGAAGACAGGTTCTCACTATGTACCACTGGCTGGCTTGGAACTCACAGAGCTCTGCCTGACTCTGGCTCTGGAGTGCTGGGATTAAAGGTTGTCACCATCACGCCTAGCCCTTGTTTTGGTACATGCTATTTGACTGGTCTCATTGGCCATTTCTGGTTCTCTTGACTTTTCCAGACATACAGTGAAGTCATTTGTAAATAATGACAGGCTTGCCTTCTTACTGGAACTGGCTTTTATTCTTTCATTTTATTGCATTGCATAACACTTCCAGAGACTGGGTGATCTTTTTACCATATAAACAAGAATACTTTTGCCCTTAGGTATGAAAAGGGCCCCAGAGTTAAGATATCTACAACTAACAAATGAATTAAACAAATGTATCACTAGTCTCATTTTTTTCTAAGACTTTGGTTTTCAGTGCTAGGGATTAAATTCAGGGCCTCATTCATTCTTGGCAAGAACTCTATCAGTGCTGCACCCCAAGCCCTAGTGGCTCTGAAAAAATGAGAAAACAAATTTAAGATCTACGAATGGCTTTTCTTCAGCAATTTCCCTCTTCCTTTAACCTAGTAATACAACATTGAGTTATATGGAAATCCCTCACTCTTTTATGACTCAGTCCCTCACTCTTTTAAGAACACTTGTTAATCTTGCAGAGGACCTATGTTTCGTTCCCAGCACCCACATGGCGTCTAACAACTATCCAAAACTCCAGTTCCAGAGGATCCAACACCATCTTCTGACCTCCACAAGCACACATATGTGGTGCACAGACATATACACAGGCAAAATACTCATAACATTTTTAAAAAGACAAGATATAAAGTCAAGTGTGTTGGTACATGCCTTTAACCCCAGAACTTCAGAGGCTGAAGCAAGCAGATCTCTGTGAGATCAAGGACAGCCTGGTCTACATAGCAAGGTATAGCAGGGAAACCCTGTCTCAAAAACCAACCAAACAAAGTAGGACTGAAGAGATGACTCAATGGTTAAGAGCACTAGCTCCTCTTGCAGAGGACCTGGGTTTGGTTCCCAGCACCCACTTGGCAGTTAACAACCATTCATAACTACAGTTCCAGAGTATTTGACACCTTCTTCAGACCTCCCTGGCCATTGCATGACACAGATACACTTACATACATGCAGGCAAAATTCATACACAAAAATGAAAATAATAAATAAAATATTTTAAAAACCAAAAGTAAACAAAAACAAAACCCTTCAAATACCAACCAACACATCCACCCCCCCAAAAGAACAAAAATCAGAGCTAATACTGTTTATAATCATCAATTCAATGCCATAATGTCATGCCGTCTACTAATAGGTTTACTCATAGCGATCGGGATAAATGAAGAATCCTGTGTATTAAGAGAAAACAAAACACACTGATGTACATGACTTTAGTCAGTCTTCCACATTTTGCCGTAAACAGGGTGAGACATCACATTTACAGTCATGATGCCGATGTGAGGTGAGTCCTCAGTAAGAGGTGATGGTGTAAGACTCTTGCTGGTCTGTATCTGGCTCTCAATTAATTTGATGCTTGCATCTGCTCTTTCTTTTGGCATTGGCCTTCCATACCAACTTTCTGCATCCTGGACATCTGCAACAAAACAAAGGCCATTCATTCCAAACGTTTAATGAGTGCCTACCAAGCCATCTGAAAGAGCTTCTAAGGGTAAAGATGTCAGAATAGGACTCATAGCAGTAGGAACCCGACATTGAGTTCCTGGGATGGCAGAAAGAGCAGCCTAAGAAAGGTCTTGTGGCTTTTGAGGGAGCCACTGATACACATGCTGGTGAATGGAAGGGGAGGATGAAGAAGACAAGGCTGGAAAGACAGGTGGATTGTGGATAGTGGGACTCCCGTGCACTGAGTTTTTACCTGAAGCAAGGTGGGAAACCTTGAAAGGTTTGGAGGGAGAGTCAGTGATCAGATGTATTATAAACATCACGTGGCAGTAGCTTGGAGGTAAAGGGAGCAGGAAATGGACCGAGTCTCCGCGAAGCTGCTGTAATTCAGCAAAGATGATGGGGACACAGTGGTAGTGAAGGCAGTAGAGACAGTAAGGAGGGAATGCATGAGATACACTCTTCGTGAGTGGGTATGTGGGGAGGCATGCTGGTCAGTTTTCAGCAACTTGATACATACTGGAGTTTCAATTCTGTTGTAATTTTTTTCTTTTTTGTGTGGTAGAAAAGTGAATAAAATGTAATTTATAGTGAAAGTATAAAACTAAATGAAAAGCCTGGTGCGTGATCACACATACCTTTAACCCTAGCACTCAGGAGGTAGAGGCAGGCAGATCTCTGATGAGATCAAGGCCAGACTGGTCTACCCAGCAAGTTCCAGGCCAGCTATGGCCACAGGGAGACCCTGAAGCTCCATGGCTTCAGAATGGCCATTCTAACTGTATAGAGTTTCACTGAGATGCATAGAGTTTGGGACTGGATAAGTGTTTGACTGGCTTCCTTAATCTAGCTGTGCGATATTTTATTTGTGAGTTACTTAGAATAAAGTGATTTCATTCAAAAAATAAAATAAATCTCCCCAGTTGCTGTTCTCTATGCATTATTCCAAATGGTCTGGAAATAAGCAAGGGTGTATGTATTCATACGCTTGCCCCTACATGTAGCTTACTTTGACTGCTAACCATGCAGATCCTTCCCTGTCACCTCTCAGATGAACTGTTCTAGCTACTCCCATACACAGGTAGGAGATCATTGTTTACTTGCTAGATTGGTCTTCCCTTCCTACCCTAGGCCAGATGATATCTAGTGAGGTCAAGAGACTCTAGCATGTGTTACAGGCATTAACAGTGTTCACTAAGGAGATCATCTGCCTAGTTAAAACCTCTGCCTATTTGTTTTTCAGACAAATGTTTTGAATACTCACAGGAAGGAAACACTTGCTTGGCATGCCTCGGGCCTTGAAGGTCTTGGCTATCACAGTAAGTGGGCTTGGCTCTTACTTGAGCTGCCACTGAGAACACCCAGCTCACGGCTTCCACATCATGGCCATCCACCACGTAAGTATTACAACTGCCAATAAGTAGACCCGGTTACAAAGAAGAATGGGAGGAGGGATAGAAATAAGGTACAGAAAGAAAGGTACAATTACCCAAAAGCTTCACAATGCTTCAGATAGACCTGAATGCAGTGTTTAAGGGACATGGAGCCACTGTACCCAGAGTGGTGGTTCACATCAAAGATCAACAGGAGATTGTCCAGATTGTAGTAGGAAGCAAAGGCCAATGCCTTCTAGACAGAGCCATCTGAAGATTCGCCTTTTCCCAAGTGATAGAAAACCCTGTAGCTGGAAGAATCAAGAACTGGTTAGGATCTTGCTGGGGATTACCTGGGTCACTCAAGCAAGAAGGGAATTAGCAAGCGGTAGGTCCCTGAGACACCTAAACAAGGTACACATACATCTTTTTTCAGGAAGTACCATTTTTAAGCACTACCACCTTTTATTTCAGGTCTTATAATTTATTTACAATAATCCTAGCAATGGAAGTACCCTATTTAGGGAGCTACACTCTACTATAAACAGAGACCCAAACCATTTATACCAATAAAATACACCCCAGACCTCACTAAAATATTGTACGTTTAGCCGGGCATGGTGGCGCACGCCTGTAGTCCCAGTACTCGGGCAGCAGAGGCAGGCGGATCTCTGTGAGTTCAAGGCCAGCCTGGTCTACATACTGAGTTCCAGGACAGCTGGGGCTACAGGGAGACCCTGCTTCAAAAAGACAAAAAAATTGTAGGTTTAAGAAAAGTTATTAGACTCACTAATAACTAAGAGAGGCAATCATGGGTGGAAAGTTTCAGCAGTGCTATGGGAAATGGAGTAGGAAGGCTGTGAGAGGAGTGGGGAAACACAATTAAGTGCTTCGGAAGGGATTGCTATGAGCTGGAACAAGGCCTGGCGTCTTAGGGCTCTTCTCCACTTCAAGGTGCTAAGTGGACTTCTTAATTCCAGGAAAGAGAAGTACCCCATCCTGAAGAAACTAAACCAGAGGGGCTCTGAACTCAGCTCACCACATGCAGCAGAGAGCACAGAACTCTTCAGTCTAAACCAGGCACTGCTCAACACAAGCAGCAGATAAGCACAGGCCCAAGAAAGAGACTGGGAACCAACCCAGAAAAAGGACCTCTGTTCTTAACATTTAGGGGTTCCCAATGCAAAGTGCATGTGCTTCCTTCCACAGTGAAGCTCAACAGGATAGAAAAGAGGAAACTGTGTCAGAAAATGCTAGTGTTAGCTGGGCATCATGGTACACGCCTTTAATCCCAGCACTCTGGAGGCAGAGGTAGGCAGATCTCTGAGTTCGAGGTCAGCCTGGTCTACATAGTGAGTTCCAGGCCAGTTGGGGCTACAGTGAGATCCTGTCTCAAAACAGACCAAAAAAAAAAAAAAAAAAAAAACTACTAGTGTTCTAATACTGCAGCTACCACTTAGAACCCAACTAGAGATGCTAGAACAGTTCTACCAATGTGATTTATTTACTGCTTCAAAGTTCTTTGCCCCAAGAACTTTCAAAACTATCATCATTTTCTCAAACTGTAATGTGACAAAGTTCAGGGGAAGGGTAGTAAAATGGACTCTGATAAGTGTCTCACCTGGCCCGGTCAAAGTATTTGCCAATATATGCCATCCCACAGGCAGCACCAAGTCCTTGCCCAGGCCATTCTGCTGCCACGTTAACAAATGGTAGCCTCTGTAAGAGACAAGGGATCTCACGAATGTAAGAACAGCTGCAGGATATGGGTTTTAGGAAGACTTCTAGTGCTGAGTGCAGGCTGCTCCTGACGGTGTGGCAATATCCCATAGGAACTTCCCCTCCCACCCCACTGAATGAATTTCTTTGCTACATCTACTAATCTCAAATCAAGGTCATAAGATATAACCATAAGTTAAGACTGGGGCCTACTCTAAGCTAGAAGCTAGAGTGACAAAGATTAGGATACCACCCACTGCCACAGAATTCACAGAGTGGTGAGAGCAGTGTGTTTTTGGAACATGGGAGCCCAAGTCCAGAGCAGAAAATGTAAAGCATTTTTACAAGGTCTTTGTCCAGATCTACACAAACCAGATGTTTAATCTTTTGGAGAATGGTGGGGGATTGGTCTTTTTGAGACAGGGTCTCCCTGTAGCCCCAGCTGGCCGGGAACTTGCTATGTAGACCAGGCTAGCCTTGAACTCACAGAGATCTGCCTGGCTCTGCCTCCCGAGTGCTGGGATTAAAGGCGTGTGCCACCACACCCAGCTGCAGAATGAGTTTTAAAGAACTAGAAATGAAAGTTTGTGAGTTCCCTTGGCACCAATGCTTGCAATGATCACTTTCTGCTGCCACTCTACCTTTCCTCTGATAATATCCAATAGTCTGTATGTAGCAGGTTACCAGTGTTCCATGGAGAGAATGTGCCTGCCACAGGCCACAAGGGCTTGCCAAAGTGCAGCTGCTCTGGTGGGACACCTTATACTTGAGCTTCTAGACATACTAAATGTATTCATTGCCACGGTCTCAGCCTGTGTACCAACATCTCTTGCCTCTGTCATTGTACTGCCCTCCTCCCCGCTTCTTCCCATAGCCGTTTTACTTACCCAGTCACATCTCTGCTAATCTCCCAAAGCCATCCCATCTCCTTCTAAGCAGGGCTCACTCCAGTCCCCATCATCCACAAAACTGAACTCTCACCACTCCAGGAATTCCTTTCTTGTCCTTTGAGCACAACAGGCATGTAGGTCCCCAGGCTGGGGTACCCAATGTCCACGGGAGGCCGCACCCCAATAACTCAGTCCTCAGACCAGGAGATGCAACAAGCAAGAGGATTTAATTGTTTGCGCAGACGGGCCCCTGCCTCACTCAGAGAGAGAGAGAGAGAGCAGCAGCCCCGAGCTCAGCTTACAGGTGACTTTTAAAGGCAAAAACCACAAACCACAACC
>NW_008334861.1:3688514-3690009 GCF_000622305.1 Nannospalax galili | reverse complement strand
AGGGGAGCTCCTGGCCCCGACTTCCCTAGTCCCCTAGAGTCAGGACTGGGGTTTTCTTTTGAAGTCTGTTCAGCTTCTTCGGACATTCTTGAGCCCAATGTCCTTTCTCCTTGCAGTAAGCACATTGGTCTTTGTCCACTCGGGGTCTTCTTTTGTCTCCCAGGTCCCTACCTGGTCCTGTTCCCTGAACTACTGTGGCCAAAATTTGACTCAACTCTTTGTTTCTCTTTTTTCTCTCTCTTATCCTCTCTGGCTTCCTGTTCTTTTCTAATTCTGTCTTCCCTTTCCTCTAATGTCTCTCGCTTATTGTAAATTTTCTCAGCTTCTCTTACTAAATCCTGCAAAGAGTACCCCTGAAGGCCCTCCAGCCGTTGGAGCTTACCACGGATGTCAGGAGCTGATTGTCCTATAAAGGCCATAATAAGATCTGCCTGACGCTCCTGGACTGTGGTATCAAAAGGGGTGTACATCCAATATCCCTCTATCAGGAGTTCTAGAAACCCTGCGGGGGTTTGATTTTCTCCTTGGGCTATAGCACGTACCTTTGCCAAATTGGTCGGGTACCTTCCGGCCCCTTTGAGACCCGCTAACAGAGTCTGGCGATAAAGACATAGACGCTCCCTACCAGCCACAGTTTCAGGGTCCCAGTTGGGTCTGGTCAGAGGAAATCCTGCGTCTATTTCATTTGGGAGCAGAGTGGGTCTCCCATCCTGCCCGGGGACATTTTCCCGGGCCTCTAGGATGACTCGCTGTCTCTCCTCTGTGGTTAGGAGTGCCTGGAGAAGTTGTTGACAATCATCCCAGGTGGGTTGGTGGGTAAGAAGAATAGACTCAATTAAAGCAGCTAGAGCCTGGGGATCCTGAGAAAAAGAGGGGTTATGGATCTTCCAATTATACAAGTCAGAGGCTGAAAAAGGCCAATATTGGATCTGATCCCCTACAGTTCAGAGAGGAAGGACCTGGGTAATCCCGGTTCCATCAGAGGGGCCTCCTCTGTCCTTCTCAGGCGAAGCCTGCTAGATGGAGGGGGGGATTGGTCAGGTTTGGTGGAATCAGGAGAGGGATGAGGTAGTTCTTGGGGTGGAGGTGCCTGTGCAGGTGGATAGGGAGGTGGAGGATCAAGGAGGGTTAGGGAAGCTTGGTCCTCAGGGAGGACTGGCTTTTTCTTTTTCTTTTCAGGGGAAGACTGAAGGGGTAGGAGAGAGGAAGTGAGACTCGGGGGAGCAGAAGGAGTAGGAGTCCCCTGATCAGTCTCCCTGGTTCCCCGGGGAGGTAGGAACGGCCATGCCCAAGATGTGGGGTTCCGGGCCAAGTCTTCCCACGTGACTACATAGGCCACCTGGTCCGGATGTCCGTGTGGTCCTGGGTGGAAAATATATTCCTTAATCTGTAAGATAGTAGCAAGGTCAAAAGTCCCATCCCTTGGCCATCCTTTTTCAAAAGAGGGCCATACAGAGGAACAGAGACTCTGTCACTTTTTCTTTTGGACCTCTAG